>NC_052614.1:7237644-7434680 GCF_016545825.1 Eucalyptus grandis | reverse complement strand
TTAGTTTAATTAATATTTATATTAAAATTCAACTAAAGGCAAAATGACAAAAAAAGGAAGGAAGATGGAGATTCTGGAAGGCGAAAGGTTGGCGACATTGGGGAAGGGTCGGGCTGGGGTCGTTTGGCCCTAACAGGTGGTCGGCAACCCAGTCGGCTGGAGTCGGAGAGGGCTTGTGAGCCCTCACCCAGATCTAAGGCGAGGGTCGCAGCCCCCTCCAAGATTCGGCAAGGGGTCATCAGCCCTGCTCGCTCAAGGCCAGGGTCGTCAATAGCTAGCTGGCCTCGGGATCTAGGTGAGGGCTCATAGGTCTGCGTCGTGAGTCGGCTTGGGTCGCTGGCCCTGGTCCGACAACCCCAATGGGGAGGCAACGATGAGGGCTAATCCCTCGCCGCCTACAATCTCCATCTTCCTCTTCTTCTTCTTCAATTTAAAATTAAGCTTTAAATTTTTGTTTAATTAATCCTCACATCAGCAGTAAAACTTGACTTGTCTTGCTAGAAAATCGTCACGTCAGATTTTGCCAGATTTTCTTTGCCATTTAACACTTAATTGATCCATTTTTACTCGATTTTGGCATTTAAATATCCCTTGTGCCAGGTTCCCAGATATCCTAGTCGGCAAAAAAGCCTAATGCCTTCGAATGCGTGCTCTGAAGGGCTAATACACTGCTAAGAACACAGCGACATAAGAGAAGTCCTCACTACAGCCATCGACACGATGGATAGGATCAAAATCCACATCATGGGATGGCCGAACCAAAGTCGCCCTAATACATCCTCGCGATGGGCGCCGGCGGCTCTCTGTCCTCTAATGTACACCGTTCACCTCCGCTGTTAAAAAATGAAAGTCAATATAGAGATTATGTGCCGACAAATTTTTACCCATGTCACGTGAGGAAGAATCAAAACAATTTCAAGAATTCTTTGCCATGTTTCTGAATGCATTGGAGCAAGTGATCCGAGTACGTAACCTGCTTAAAGTCACATAACTTGGTTTTCTTGCTCTTTCTTTCTGGGAAGCAACTCAACAGGTCAAATTGATTCGGACAATTTTGGCTTTCCCTTCTCCAATTTATGATCATTTCTTTTTGCTGATCATATCTTCAAATGTCAATTGGTTTTCGAACATAGATGGGCAATCAAATGTATAGCAAGACTGCTGCTGATTCCTCCTTGTGCTTAATCTTTTGCTAGATTTAAATCATTTGACTATTTTGGTAGGAAGACTAATTGCAGATGCACGTATGAAACTTGCTCATTTCAAGCATCTTCCTAACACAATTCATAAAGTCAAATAATGCTCTTGAAGAATCAGGCAATGTGCAGGCTCAAATAAGACCAATAGAAATCTATGAAGTTGACATGCTGCTTTCAGGGAATCAGGGGATTACAGCTGGGGACCGTTTTGTGGTGACACTGTTTGCATTTAGTCTATGGAGGTCAAGGTCACGCATTCACACATGTCCTCTTCGAAAAGAAAGGAAAAAGCATAATGTTGATGCATCTCTTATTGCTCGTCAAAAGTACCGTAGAAAGTTATGATAATTGATCTTGTCTAACATCGCGTGCCTTTGCGCTGAAACTGTTTGCATTTAGTCTATGTAGGTCAAGGTTATGTGTCCACACGTCCCTATTTGAAAAGAAAGGAAAAGTATGATGTTGATATATCTCTGATTGCTCGGCAAAAGTACCATAGAAAATTATGGTCATTGATCTTAGCTCATCATGTCTAGCATTGTGTGCATTTGTGTTGACACTATTTGCATTTAGTCTATGTAGGTCAAGGTCACGTGTCCACACATGTCCCTGTTCGAAAAGAAAGGAAAAGCATGATGTCAATTGCTCAGCAAAAGTACCATAGAAAATTATGGTCATTTATCTTAGCTAATCATGTCTAACATTGTAGGGAATATGACACTATGTCTATCTATTAAAGAGCCTAATATCAATACATAATTCTTCAAAAAACTTCAATTATGATATAATAGATTCATATGCTCAACATTTCAGGATTATTTTGGTAGGAAGGACTAATTGTAAATGCACTCAAGCATCTTCCTAACACAATCTATAAAAGTTGAATAATCCTATTGAAGAATTTGGTAACGTGCAGGTCCAAATAAGACTATAGCATAAGCTTTTGAAGTTGACATGCTGCGTTTAGGGAATTGGGGGATACACCTGTGGACCATTTGGTGGTGACACTATTCGCATTTGATTTATGTAGGTCAAGGTCAGGCGTTCAATCATCCTGGGCTTCTTCATCTAAATAAGAAAACCATTTCTGTGGTGGCAAGGGTATACATTCTATGCGATTCATTTCCCTGCGTAGCACCATTTAGGCCTTTTGAGACTGATCAAATCAATCAAACTTATGGTCCTTCAATCTTTGAATTTTTTAATTGGAAGAAAGAGAAGATCAACTCTCTTTGGGAATTTGGAGGCATAGCCTCCATATTGAGCTTAAACTATTGGCAAGCTCAAAATCACTTGGAATTTTACCATACTGAGGAAGGCCGATTCCTAATGTGCCAATGATACTAGTGCTCATTTGTTTCTGTCCTAACACACCCATATGGCAGAATAATTTTTCTGAAGTGCCTAGTTACGGCTCATTACGATTGAGCGTGCGTTGGTGTAAAAATTATAATTCCCATACCGATGAAATTCATGTCCTTTCAAAGTAATTCATTACAATTTGCATGAATAGAGCGTGGCTGCTTTACATCATCAAAGGACGGCATGGCTCCAACAGGACATCTTACGTGTGCGAACTCGACCTGTATAGGACCAATGGAGACGAGACGAGACTCGGCAGAAAATGGCCGACAGCCGAATCCTCACATACCCCACTAAGTCTCCAAGAATCATTACCTTTTCTGACATTCTAGGACATTTGCGGAATTGCGCCAAATAATTGCTGACGAGAAAGATCTGCCGATCATTTTCGGTCTCCGTCAAGCCCTAGCGTAAGCTGACATGGTTATGATAGTATTTATTCAAGTTTCAAAATGGAGGAAGAGTACTCTGAAAATCTCTTTTTAGAGATCCAAACATAGAGTCCAAGCTCTACGTAGCTGCCGTGAAAGGGAATGTGCATTATCTGCTTGAGTTGCTCACAAAAGATAAACTACTTCTTGATAGAATCATGACCAAAAAACATAACGAGCATCCTCTACACATTGCAACCACGCTTGGACGCTTGGATTTCGTGGAAGAGGTCCTAACTCAGAAGGCCGAGCTGGCAAGAGAGCAAGATTCCCTCTTCATCTCGAGTAGCAAAAAGATCCCCTAACATCGTGGCATGCTTGTTAAGAGTCAACTATCCATAACAAATACGAAAGAAACCCTCTCGCGACCATGAAAGGCCATGGATATGTTGGAATACTTGGTCCAGCGAGACCTAATGCAGCCCATAGTGTTGTCGAACATGGCCAGATAATCCTGCATTTATGCGTGATGCATAATAGACTAGAAGCTTTGAAACTTTTGATAGTTATCTTGGCGATGATCAGTTCATCAACTTGAGGGACAGATATGACTACATGATTTTGCATTTGGCTACTGCAAATAGAGAAACCAAGGTATGTTTGTACAACCAAGCCTCTGCACTAGTCAAATTCAGTGAGCTTATTAATAATAAAAAAAAAGGCGATTCTAAGATACATTAATGTCCTAGAAATATTCGGAAGCTAAAAGATATCCATTGTAGGTCATGATATTTAAAAAAGAAGGAAGTCGTTGGTCCATATACTAAACTACGACTTTACACTTCACACAATTTTGATACTTATTTTATCTAGATCAGAAGGAACATAGAATCGGAGATAGCAAAAGAGTTTCATCAAGGGACGAGTATCCCTTCTCAAGGCATCAAATAATAGTCACAAAGACTAGAGGACTGAAAAACGCTAGTAGCAAAGTTAATCCTGAAAAGTACGTAACATGGGGTTGTCTAGATCAAATTTGACTGATACATTTTTGATGTTACTCCTCTACAGACCATGCTCTTCTCGACTAATAAAAGGAGTTAAACCAAACATTAAGAACTCCAGAGGTTTCACAGCATTCGCCGAAAGTGAGGAAAAAAAAAGAGAAAGTGAGAAGGCAATATGCATAAGACGCTAATGGTGATAGTGACATTGCTAGCTGCCATGACATTCCAAGCCAGCATTACCCAACCTGGTGGCCTTTGGGAAGGAGATTTTATGAGTGAATCTGAAGAAGATTCGATTCGGAACACTGCACCTTTTCATACTGCGAGTGAATCTGTAATGACAGATGAGTTCCTGAATGCGTGCAAGAATTTCTTAACATATAACAGCTTTTTTTTTTTTTTTAACAGAACATATAACAGCTTCATTGCATCGCTTAGTATCCTTGTGCTTTTCATAAGTGGTCTTCCTCCAAGCGGCATTGGATCACCACGAGGATTGTAATGCTGATTATGTGGGTTGCGATAAGCTTCGCAATGGCAACTTATGCCATCTTTGTATTTGTCTTCACCAGCAAGCGAACTGAAAACTTTCATTGGTGCAATTGGACTTGTGGTGCTAACATGGGTTGGGTTGATGGCTCTTCTTTTTTTGTGTCGCTTCGTTTAATCCTGAAATTGGTATGCAAGGTTCTGGAATTCGTCCACAAAGCCTCGACAGAACGCAGGCCAGAGGATCATACGGTTTAGTGGCTGTATATAGCTGCAAATGTGTTTGTTACAGAAGAAGCACCCTGAGACCTAAGGCCATAAAAGGAGATGCTATACAGTGCATGCTTTGTTCAGTGTGCCGATTAGACAACAGCTACGATGCATTAAAGTATGGTATATGCTTGCGAAAACAATAAATATTTTAATTGTGTTGAATTTATGGAAAGATGGGAGTTTAGATGTATAGTGGATAGCTGTTTTATTTGATTTGATTTGTGGCAGTTCAAAAAAAGAATGACATTGGATTTAAAGTCCAAAAATTTCAGCCATCGGATCAATTTTATTTAGTGTAACCTAAACACCATAAAGTGGTAATAAGGAAGTTTGTTCCAGTGGAATTGCAAATTTTACGATTAATTACGGAAAATCACGATGGTCAAAAGGATTATTACTTGTGGACAGGATCCATTGATTACGAATTTGAAGGATTATCTATGTAGATTTACTAAGAATAGGAAAATAGAAAGTAAACTTTAGGTTGCTTAGATGTCTCGATAAAAATTATGATCATTATGATCTTTTGAGCTTACGATAATTTGAGGTAATTTACTATCTATAAAAGTAGAGAACTCACTACCATCTACACAGACTTGCGACTGATTTAAGATTATCAATGTCAATAATTGATTATAAGTTTGTGCCTCTTATGACAATTTCAAGTATCTTATTATCCCAATAGTTTATTGCCATGTGATAAGAAATTTTTGTTCCAACTGTATTAGCTCAATTACCAAACAAAGGGAAAGTACTAATCGGACATGGGATCGAGATCGTGATGATTTCGGGCAAATTACAAGTGCTGGAGGGATAATTATTAAAGACAGGAACTACAAGTTATGACTAGTTGAGGAAAATTACCCCTAGAATGATTATTTAGTAATTCCATCGTCTAGTTATGAAATATGAAAGGAAGTTATTGCTAATACTGGAATAATACAAAATAGTCAACTACCAATTTTGACTAATTGAAGAAAATTATGAATAGTGACGACATCCTGATATTATCTTGCTGTTCATAAATTATCTTTCTCTTCTTCAATTTATGATCATTTCTTTTTGTTGATCATACCTTCAAATGTTAATTGGTTTTTCAACAGAATTGGGCAATCAAATTTATAGCAAGACTGCTGATTGCTCATTACGCTTTATTTCTTTGCTAGCTCTAAATCATTTCCGATTATTTTGGTAGGAAGACTAATTGGGAATGCACTTATGACACTATTGCTCATTTCAAGCATCTCTAACACAATTCATGAGGTTGAATAATCCCTCCAGAAGAATCAAGTAGTGTGCAGGCTCAAATAAGACTATAATTGAAGTCTTTGAAGTTGACATGCTGCTTTTAGGGAATTGGGGATACAGCTGCAAACCATTTTGTGGTCTAAGTAGGTCAAGGTCACGTGTTCACACTGTCCATATTCGGAAAGCAAGGAAAAGCATGATGTTGATATATCTTTAATTGCTGAAAGTACCGGAGAAAATTATGGTCATTCATCTTGGCTAATCATGTCTAACATTGTATGCAAGCCTCTGGGACTATGACACCACACCTATCTATAAAGAGTCTAATATGAATATGTATTTCTTGAAAAACTTCAATTATGATATAGTAGATTCATATGCTGAAAATTTTGCGACTATTTTGGTAGGAAGACTAATCGTAAATGCACTCAAGCATCTTCCTAACACAATCCATAAAGTTGAATAATCCCCCTAAAGAATCGGGTAATGCGTGGGCTCAAATAAGACTATAATAAAGTCTTTGAAGTTGACATACTGCTTTTAGGGAATTGAGGGATACAGTTGGGAACCATTTTGTGGTGACACTGTTTGCTTTTGGTCTATGTAGATCAAGGTCATGCATTCACACATGTCCATATTCGAAAGAAAAGGAGAGGAATGATGTGATATATCTCTAATTGCTCAGCAAAAGTACCGTAGAGAATTATGGCCATTGATCTTAGCTAATCATGTCTAACATTGGTAAATGCCTCAGTGACTATGGCACTACATCTATCGATTAAGAGTCTAGTATCAATATCAATACATAATTCTTCAAAAAGCTTCAATTATGATATAGTAGATTCATATGCTCAAAACTTTGCGACTCTTTTGGTAGGAAGACTAATCGTAAATGCACTCTAAGCATCTTCCTAACATAATCCATAAAGTTGAATAATCCTCTTGAAGAATTAGGTAATGTGCAGGCCCAAATAAGACTATAGCAGAAGCTTTTGAAGTTGACATGCAGCGTCTAGGGAATTGGGGGATAAATCCATGGACCATTTGGTGGTGACGCTACTTGCATTAGGTCTATGCAGGTCAAGGTCACGCGTTCATACATGTCCAAATTTGAAAGAAAAAGGAAAGGAATGATGTTCATATATCTTTGATTGCTCGGCGAAAGTGCCGAGAAAATCATGGTCATCGATCTTAGCCAATCATGTCTAACATTGTGAGAAGGCCTCGGGGACTATGACATTATGTTTATCCACTTAGAGTCTAATATCAGCGCATAATTCTTCAAAAATCTTCCATTATGATATAGGAGATTCTTATGCTCGACATTCTTGCTGCTCAAATCAGCCAATCTAAAGTTTTAACACTTGCGCAAACATGCAAGAAGACATACGTGGGGCAAAAAGCCGTATCTGTGAATTAATCCACCGAACATATGAAGAAATAGCCTCTGTTTATATATAGATTGTGTCCTCACACGAACTTGAAGAATCTTTCCCTTACCTCACATTCCTAGGACCTTTGGATGAACCAGGCAAGGGTGATGCAGAGTGCAAATGATTGATTCTTGGCAATATCATGTAACAATAATGAGTAACTCAGGGTTGCCCACGTCACGCCAAAAACGTTTCTAAAAGAGAATCGCTTTTCTCATATTTTCATCTTGTCTAAAACTTTTTTAAGAAACTTTTCTAAAGAGAAAGTTGCTTTTTGTACGCATTTCCATCATGTCTAAAACTTTTTTTAAATGATTGATTCTTGGCAATATCATGTAACTGTAATGAGTAACTCAGGGTTGCCCACTTCATGCAAAAAAACGTTTCTAAAAGAGAATCGCTTTTCTCAGATTTCCATCTTGTCTAAAACTTTTAAGAAACTTTTCTAAAGAAAGTTGCTTTTCTTGTATTTCCATCATTTCTAAAACTTTTTTTAAATGAGGGAGTTGCATTTCTCGGGAGTTGCATTTCTCGGATTTCCATGGAGAGGCTATAATTTCACTATAACCCAGTTGAGAAAAAGTCTGGTCATGGTTTAGGGAAGAACATCGTCACAATGAAGCATTGAGAGAGAAGCGACAATCAAAGGAGAATGGGAGCTTCCTTAGGGCAATCTACGGCAGGGACTTCCAAACAAATTAAATTTCGATTTGCCAAAACACACATTTGAAGAAGAGATTGCAGGTTTTCTTCTTGATTCCCTTAAGAAATAGTTGCAGGTAGATTCCAAGTGTCTATAACCTATCTATGATGCCAAGTTTGAGTAGATATATAGTGAGACATCCTTAAATTAATTCCTCCAGTTATTGTTTGTTTTGCTCGTCCCCACTCCAAATTTCACGAGCGTGCACATACTTCCCAAAATTGCTTTTCCTCGATTCAATACATAGTTCGATTCATTTCGCCCCCTCTGCCATCCTAAAAACCTACCACAAGCCGCTCATTATCCGAGTCCTTTGTTCTGCGACTACTCCCCACCCTCATCAAATGGAGTCATTATGGGCCCACCAACGCGTGTGGTTTGTCCTAAACCATACACCTGTTGGAGAGAGTTCAACTTAGCTACGATGCATTAGAGTACGGTATATGCTTGTGAAAACAACAAATGTTTTAATTGTGTTGAATTTATGGAAAAGATGGGAGTTTTTTTTTTTTTTTGTCGGATAAGATGGGAGTTTAGATGTATAATGGATGGCTGTTTTATTAAAAAAAAAAGAATGACTTATTGGATTTAAAGTCCAAAATTTCTGCCATGGGATCAATTTTATTTAGTGTAACCTAAACATATTAAAGTGGTAATTTATCGATAATTAAGGAAGTTTGTTCCAGTGGAATTGCAAATTTTACGATTAATTACAGAAAATCACGATGGTCGAAAGGATTATTACTTATGGACAGGATCCATTGATTACGAATTTGAAGGATTATCTATGTAGATTTACTAAGAATAGGAAAATAGAATGTAAACTTTAGGTTGCTTAGATTTCTCGATAAAATTATGATCATTATGATCTTTTGAGCTTACTATAACTTGAGGTAATTTACTATCTATAAAAGTAGAGAACTCACTACCATCTACACGGACTTACTGTGATTTACGATTATCAATGTCAATAATTGATTATGTGCCTCTTATGACAATTTCAAGTATCTTATTACCCCAATAGTTTATTGCCATGTGATAGGAATTTTTGTATCAAACTGCATTAGCTCAATTACCACAAAGGGAAAGTACTAATTGGACATGGGATTGAGATCGTGATGATTTCGGGCAAATTACAATTGCTGGAGGGATAATTATTAAGGATAGGAACTACAAGTTATGACTAGTTGAGAAAATTACCCTAGAATGATTATTTAGCAATTCCATCGTCGAGTTATGAAATATGAAAGGAAGTTATTGCTAAATGGAATAATACAAAATAGTCAACTACCAATTTTGACTAATTGAAGAAAATTATGATAATGCTGGATAATTATTAGTGACGACATCCTGATATTATCTTGCTGTTCATAAAATATCTTTCCCTTCTTCAATTTATGATCATTTCTTTTTGCTGATCATACCTTCAAATGTTAATTGTTTTTTGAACAGAAATGAGCAATCAAATTTATAGCAAGACTGCTGATCACTCATTAAGCTTTATTTTTTTGCTGGCTCTAAATTATTTCCGACTATTTTGGTAGGAAGACTAATTGGGAATGCACTTATGACACTATTGCTCATTTCAAGCATCTTCCTAACACAATTCATTAAGTCTAATAATCCCTGCAGAAGAATCAGGTAATGTGGAGGCTCAAGACTATAATAGAAGTCTTTGAAGTTGACATGCTGCTTTAGGGGAATTGGAGGATATGGTTGGGGACCATTTTGTGGTGACACTATTTGCATTTAGTCCATGTAACTCAAAGTCACACTGTCCATATTCGAAAAGAAAGGAAAAACATGATGTTGGTATATCTCTAATTGCTCGGCGAAAGTACAATAGAAAATTATGGTCATTGATCTTAGCTAATCATGTCTAACATTGCGTGAAGGCCTCTAGACTATGACACTACACCTATATATTACAGTATAATGTCAATACGGATTTCTTCAAAATATATGGTAGATTCATATGCTCAAAACTTTTGCGACTATTTTGGTGGGAAGACTAATCGTAAATGCACTCAAGCATCTTCCTAACACAATCCATAAAGTTGAATAATCCCCCGGAAGAATCAGGTAATGCGCGGGCTCAAATAAGACTATAATAGAAGTCTTTGAAGTTGACATGCTGCTTTTAGGGAATCGAGGGATACAGTTGGGAACTATTTTGTGGTGACACCGTTTGCATTTGGTCTATGTAGGTCAAGGTCACGCGTTCACACATGTCCATATTGGAAAGAAAATGAGAGGACTGATGTTGATCTATCTCTAATTGTTCAGCAAAAGTACCGTGAAGAATTATGGCCATTGATCTTAGCTAATCATGTCTAACATTGATTAAAGGCCTCGGTGACTATGACACTACATCTATCTATTAAGAGTCTAGTATCAATGCATAATTCTTCAAAAAGCTTCAATTATGATATAGTAGATTCATATGCTCAAAACTTTGCGACTCTTTTGGTAGGAAGACTAATCGTAAATGCACTCTAAGCATCTTCTAACATAATCCATAAGTTGAATAATCCTCTTGAAGAATTAGGTAATGTGCAGGCCCAAATAAGACTATAGCATAAGCTTTTGAAGTTGACATGCAGCGTCTAGGGAATTGGGATAAATCCATGGACCATTTGGTGGTGACGCTACTTGCATTAGGTCTATGCAGGTCAAAGTCACGCGTTCATACATGTCCAAATGTGAAAGAAAAAGGAAAGGAATGATGTTCATATATCTTTGATTGCTGGCGAAAGTGCCGTAGAAAATCATGGTCATCGATCTTAGCCAATCATGTCTAACATTGTGAGAAGGCCAAAGGGGACTATGACATTATGTTTTATCCACTTAGAGTCTAATATCAGCGCATAATTCTTCAAAAAAATCTTCCATTATGATATAGGAGATTCTTATGCTCGACATTCTTGCTGCTCAAATCAGCCAATCTAAAGTTTTAACACACTTGCGCAAACATGCAAGAAGACATACGTGGGGCAAAAGCCGTATCTGTGAATTAATCCACCGAACATATGAAGGAATAGCCTCTGTTTATATATAGATTGTGTCCTCACACGAACTTGAAGAATCTTTCCCTTACCTCACATTCTAGGACCTTTGGATGAACCAGGCAAGGGTGATGCAGAGTGCAAATGATTGATTCTTGGCAATATCATGTAACAATAATGAGTAACTCAGGGTTGCCACGTCACGCCAAAAACGTTTCTAAAAGAGAATCGCTTTTCTCATATTTTCATCTTGTCTAAAACTTTTTTAAGAAACTTTTCTAAAAAGAAAGTTGCTTTTGTACGCATTTCCATCATGTCTAAAACTTTTTTTTAAATGATTGATTCTTGGCAATATCATGTAACTGTAATGAGTAACTCAGGGTTGCCCACTTCATGCCAAAAACGTTTCTAAAAAGAGAATCGCTTTTCTCAGATTTCCATCTTGTCTAAAACTTTTTTAAGAAACTTTTCTAAAGAGAAAGTTGCTTTTCTTGTATTTCCATCATTTCTAAAACTTTTTAAAATGAGAGTTGCATTTCTCGGGAGTTGCATTTCTCGGATTTCCATGGAGAAGGCTATAATTTCACTATAGCAGTTGAGAAAAAGTCTGGTCATGGTTTTTGGGAAGAACATCGTCACAATGAAGCATTGAGAGAAGCGACAATCAAAGGAGAATGGAGCTTCCTTAGGGCAATCTACGGCAGGGACTTCCAAACAAATTAAATTTCGATTTGCCAAAACACACATTTGAAGAAGAGATTGCAGGTTTCTTCTTGATTCCCTTAAGAAATAGTTGCAGGTAGATTCCAAGTGTCTATAACCTATATGATGCCAAGTTTGAGTAGATATATAGTGAGACATCCTTAAATTAATTCACTCCAGTTATTGTTTGTTTTGCTCGTCCCCTCCAAATTTCACGAGCGTGCACATACTTCCCAAAATTGCTTTTCCTCGATTCAATACATAGTTCGATTCATTTTCGCCCCTCTGCCATCCTAAAACCTACTACAAGCCGCTCATTATCCGAGTCCCTTTGTTCTGGCGACTACTCCCCACCCTCATCAAATGGAGTCATTATGGGCCCACCAACTTGCGTGTGGTTTGTCCCTAAACCATACACCTGTTGGAGAGAGTTCCACCCTAATACCATATTATATCATCCTTAAATTAACTCACTCAAAGTATTATCTTTTTTTTGGCCCGTACCATAGTAAATCCCACAGTGTGTCCTTTAACGTACGGACATTTACTTTTCAAGGAGTCACACATCCTAGTAGCATTCTAATTTGAACATATTTAACTTTGGAGTTCCAAATTAAAACTTGCTATCAATTTTAACATATATACCCCATAATCGCTTTGCTTCTATTTAATGCACAATTCAGCTCATATTTGCCCTCTTCACCATCTTAGAAGTTTTGCAAGAGCCGGCTTTTGTTCAAAATCTACGGCTTCTAGCGATCCTCTCGCCCTCATCGAGACCGAATCGTTACATATAGAGTCATGAGTGACATTTGTCAAACGTTTGTGTACACAATCATCCTGGGCTTCTTTATTTAAATAAGAAAACCATTCCTGTGGTGGTAGGCATATATATTCTCCGTGATTTATTTCCCTGCCTTGTACCATTGAGGACTTTCATGACTGATCAAATCAATCAGGAACTTATGGTCCTCAATCTTTGAAATTTTAATGGAAGAAAGAAGAGTAACTCTCTTTGGCGGCATTTTGGAGGTATAGCAAGGCTGATGCCTCCGGTGAGCAAACTATTTGCAAGCTTGAAATCACTTGGGATTACCATGGTGAGAAAGCCAACTTCTAATGTGCTAGTGATACTATTGCTCATTTGTTTCTATTTCCTAACACACCCATATAGTAGAATAATTTCTATGAAAGTTCCTAGGTCACAATTCATTCCAATTGATCGAGCATAAGCGCAAAAATTATTTCTGATAAATCAGTAAATTCATGTCTTTTCAAAAGTAATTCATTTTTACGACAATTTGCACAGATAGAATGTGACTGCTTTACAACATCAAAAGCACATCATGGCTCCAGTGGGACATCTAAGTCTGAACTTGACCTATATAGGACAAAATATAGATGAGCTCGGCTAAAAATGGCCGACTGGCGAATCCCCACATCAGGGCAGACAGTGCAGAGTAGCAGAGGAGCAGAGCAGAGCGACATGACCGGGGCAGGTGGCCAACGTGACCGGAGCAGCTGGCCGGACGCCGGCGGAACCAGGCCACGTGCTCCCGCGTACGGCATTTTTATAGAGCCATACGTACCCTGAATCTCTGAATGGGACAATGATCCTATCGCTCATCTGTAATTATCATCCAAACACACCCGTATGGCAGAATAATTTGTCTAGAAGTGCCTAGGTTACAGCTCATTCCGATTGAGTGAGCGTTAGTGCAAAAATTATTTCTCACATATGGATGAAATTCATGTCCTAACAAAATATACATGTTTGTGCAAACGAAGTGAGTCCACAATAATTTGCATAGATAAAGTGTGGCTGCTTTACATGATCCAAGGATGTCATGGCTCAATCGAGACATGTTACACGTGCAAACTTGAGCTATATAGGACCAAATGGGGACGAGACTCGCCAGAAAATGACCAACAGGTGAATCCTTATCCACGACAAAGCTCCAAGAGTAAACCTTATCTGACGTACTAAGACATATGCGAGACTTGAGTCACATACTTGCAGTCAAGAGATATCTACCATTCGTTTTTCGGTCTTCGTCAAAGACTATTGAGATGGTTGACTTGGTTGTGACAATATTATTTAAGTCTTCCAATGGAGGAGGTAGTATTTTGAAATCCTCTTTTTGAAGGTCCGAACATGGAGTCTGAGCTCTATGAAGCCGCTGTCAAAGGAAATGTGCCGTCTTTGCTTGAGTTGCTAAAAACGGACAAATTACTTCTTGACAGAGTCATGATTGGGAATCACACTGAGACTCCTCTGCACATTGCAGCCATGCTTGGACAGTTGGATTTCGTGAAAGATATCCTAGCTCAGAAGGCCGAGATGGCAAGTGTGCAAGATTCTCAGGGTTCAACGCCTCTTCATCTTGCCGCAGCAAAAGGGTACCTTAACATAGTGGAAAGCTTGGTAAGAGCCTACCCAGATACATGTTCCTACTGTGACAAATACAAAAGAAATCCTCTTCATGTTGCAGCCATGAAAGGGCATGTGAATGTGTTGGAAAACTTGGTTGGAGCAAGACCTGATGCCGCCCGTAGTGTCATTGAACATGGCCAGACGATCCTGCATTTATGCGTGAAGCATAACAGACTAGAAGCTTTGAAGCTTTTGATAGATATCTTGGGCAATGAACAGTTCATCAATTTGGGGATGAAGATGGCAACACAATTTTGCATTTGGCTATTGGCGATAGACAAGCTGAGGTATGTTCATACAACTCATCTCTGTGTGACATCCCAAATTTTCAACCCTGTCTTTCTTTTGAATAAATCGGGCATTTCATTGACGTGTCTATAGGGTTGTTCTCGGGGCGATCACTCTCGAGATAACTAGAAAGTAGCTGGGTAAGCCATTAAAGAATATTAAGGCAATAGACTTGAGAGTCCGACCAGGAATCGACTTTTCGGCCGTGTTCATCTCTAGAGGTCGATCGCACGTGACTAAAGATCGAAGTGAGATCGGAGATAGGGTCGGTTCGGCGAGATGTGTGGCCGATCGTGGGTGACTTCACTAAATTGGAAAATTCTCGTCGACCCGGCACTAATTTGATTTTCGTCGTTTGGTACTGTGTTGGCCGTACTTGAGCCCTCGAGATTTTCACGACAATCAAGAGTCGCCATTGAGTCGAGTGGGTTCATAGTGGCTCGAAGAAAATGGGCCACTTGGTCCTTGTAAAAGTTAGAAAACTACCCGATAGTCTAGGTCACGCTAAAAACGCGCCGAATGAAAATTAACCACCATTCGAGTCCGATTTCGGAAAGTGAAGTTTTGGTGATATCACTGATAAATTTTAGGAGCATCAACTCGGTCTCGGAAGATTTTCGGAGATTCAGAAATGTTACGGAAATTAGGTTCGGACGTCGCGGAAATTGGCAAAAGTTCAGATTGGCTAAATTAATGGGAAATTGGACTTTCAGATTAAGCCGTTGTGTGTCGGGGATTTATAGAAAATCATTTGGGATTTTCTACGTCGAATTTGGACCTCCATTTGGGAATTTATTGGAGAAATTGAAGTCAAATGGTGAAATTCGTATCATCCTCCTTTTTAAATTTGACCGATTGAGAAGTTGTGAGAGTTGTTGGTGTGGCGCAATGAAGCGGAGGTTTAATCTTGGCGCAGATTGATTGTTGAAAGATATTTCTTGTGGAAAATTAGCGAGATGGCCCACCCTCTCTCTTATCTTCTTCCTCACGCACGGCTCCTCTTCATTTTAACTCTGCGGTCTCAGCTTCTGCTTCATTTTCTTTCGGTCGAAGTCCAGCCCAGCAAAGCCTCCTCCGCGTGTCTTCTTCAACTCCACTTCTCTGCCCCGTAAACGACTGCAACCCAGCGTCCACTGAAGACCGATCCACCAAGAAACCAGCTCACGGGATCTTCACTGGAGCTGCTCCGTGTTTGTTCTTCATCAGCCCACGTCTTGGTCAATTTCCCCACCGCGTGAAGTTCTTGGTTGACCACTTGAAGCCACGATCCCACCGAGCTGGTCGGCCACTCACGCCAGCTCCACACCCCACCAAACCGCACGTCTCTGCCAGCGTTTCCTTCCCCACGGAGTTGCCATTGAAATCACTTGAAGCACCAACGTTGACCCTTGCTCAGCCAACGTGCGACAGCTGCCTCTTCTTCGGCCAACACCAAAATCCATCGAAGACCAACGAAAATTGCCGCAGCTGCTTCGCCGTCCGCGCGTCCAAGCTGCTTCTGCGTGGGCTCTCTTCATCATTCGGTCAAGTCTCAAGCTTGGTCAGCGTTCAGCGAAGAAGAACGCCTGCCAGCTACCTTCGTCCGCGAGGTCTTCCACGAAGCAAATCCGTGGCCACGTCTTCCCCAGCTCAGCCACCGAAGCTGCTTCTGTCTTCGGTCCAACAGCCAGCAGTTGGGCCATTGAAGCCCACGAATTGATTTCAACAGAACCAGCAGCCTCTTTGGGCCTTCTTCTTCAGCCATGAAGCCTGCGAAGTCTTTGTCCAGCAGCCCATCAACAGAATTTTACTGAGGCCCATCTCCTGCAGTCTTCAAGCCCAGTCCAATCCAAGTGAATTAATTGGTCAAGTCCATTTCAGCAGGCCCAACCCAACTTGGGTCTGGCCCAAAAGCAAGAACAAATCTCAGTTGGGCTGAGATTTGTTGGGCTAAGCCTAAGGCCCGGTCAAGCCCGCCGGTGTTGTCGAAAATCCGATTTCGGCCGTCGTGTCGCCGTTGCGGTGATTCGATCTCCGCTTTTGTCAAGTGAGTTTTTACTCACTAAAGCTCTTAGTTTGCTAAATATGCTTAGGGGTTGGTTAGATTTAATTAAATGCAATTAGGTGGTTAGATTAGTTTAGATCAATTAAATTAGAGACTTAATGATGCATGTTAGGTGGTTAGAAATAGACATTAGCAAGTAGACATGCCATGTTATTTATGGAGCGAGTCTCGGTAATTTTCCGGGCTTGTCTCGGTATCCAATTCGGCATTATAAGCCTAAATTGGATTTTTATAATTATTTATTTAATTTTCGAAATTAATTATTTAATTATTTATTTTTCCGGAAATTCAACAAGGATGGCGGTGCCGGAATTTCGTGCTGATTGTCGTGGTGCAGTCCATTTATTTATTTGAGCTTTATTTGGTGCTAAAGTAATTTATGAGTGAATTTAAGATTTATTCTTGAATTGAATCTTGAGAGGGTCGGGTGGGACCGTAAAGCCACTAGTTCTTGAGAGGGTCGGGTGGGACCGTAAAGCCACTAGTTCTTGAAAAGGTCGGGTGGGACCGTAAAGCCACTAGTTCTTGAGAGGGTCGGGTGGGGACCGTAAAGCCACTAGTTCTTGAGAGGGTCGGGTGGGACCGTAAAGCCACTAGTTCTTGAAAGGGTTGAGGCCCGATATGAAATCGACTAGGTCGATTCGATTGATGCCTTCGATCGGTGATGTGATTGTTTGAATGCCTATTGAGCGTACTAATATGCGAGATGGAATGCGAGGGCGATCGGTGATGTGAGAATCCTCAACTCGTGCCGTGTTTAGCGGCCTATAGTGTATTGGCTTTCTAATCGGAGTCTTAGGGGTAGGACTCGGCTGAGGCGTGGTCTCATTGGTTATTGAATAACCATTTCGGGACCCTAAGGAGAAGCTAAGGAAGAGGAACTGAAGGGGAGAAAGACTTTTGAAGAAGAAGACGATCACGAGAGGATCTTGAATATAACCGGATGTGGGTGAGATCCCATCTCTTTTGAACGGCTGTCTTAGTATAGATAGGTGTGAGACAAGTATGTTGTGAATAATATTGTAAATATACTATGAGTTGTCTGTTAATGAAAGTGTGGTTGTGAATTTCAATATGAAAAATATGGCCTACTTTCCTATCCCATTGTTTTATTGTCTGAGGATTTATAACTGCTTCCGCATGTGCTTAATAGAAAGAAAGGGTCGGCGATACATAGTCCTGGGATATCGCATTTTATAATCGACCAAGGAGAAGGATGTGCGCACGTCCGAGGATCGGGGCGTGACACTCTGTACTAGTCAAATTCAGTGAGCTTATCAACAAAAGAGGTGGTTCTAGGATGAAAATAATACAAATAGCCCTTAAACTTTGGTTCAATATGCAAAGTCATTTTTGGATTTTTAGTTTATCTGACATGGTCCTTAAACAATTCATAAAATACTTGATCTAGTTTCTAAATTTTTTAATTTATTTGATCTAGTCTCTTAATTTTTAATTTATTTGCTTTCCACACTAAAGTCAAATAAGCCATTCGATACTATTATAAGTTTTCACAATTGCATCATTGCGCAAATTTTAGAATATCTTTTATTTCAATCAATTTCCCAAATAAAAAAAATATTTTCCTTTTATTATCTTTTTACCTTTTTTTATTTTTACAAATATAACTATAGTTCCATTTAAGTGTATTTAACTTATAATCTCTATAATGGAAAAATGTTAGAGTTATATTGGATACATAATCCTTTCAACTTTAAAATAAGTATTCTCATAAGAGTATTTAACAACGATATTTGTATATTTATAGACTTTCTTGTACTTGTATTAATCTAAACTCATTCCTAATTTTTAGATAGATTAGAAATTCAAGGTTTTGTGTTTCGTGTTTTCTCAATAAATTTAGTTAAATCTGTAAATTAGGAAATTAAATAATAGAAGTATCAGCCCGATACAACTTTAATGAGATTTTACTTTTGTTACTATAGAGATCATAAGTTAAAATATGAGCAAATAGAACTATCTTAATATTTATAAATGTCAAAAAAGGTGAAAAAGTAATAAAAAGATAGTCATTTTTTGTTGATTTAGGAAAAAATTGAAATAAGAGAATTTTCTGAGAATTTTAAAACTTTAAGCAATATATTAATTATGATTTTTTTTACTTTTTATGGGTAAATGAGAGACTAGATTAAACAACTTGAAAGTTTAGGGACTAAAGTGAATATTTAAAAATAGTTCAAGGACCACATTGAATGATGAAAAGTATAAAGATGACATTGCACATTGAATTAAAATTAATGGACTATTTGTGTTATTTTCCTATCTATGATGCCTAGGTGTCCTATCAATTTTTGGTAGCTAAGAAGTATCCATTTTTACATTGAAGGTTATGATATTTGGAAAAGAATTAACTGGTCGAGATAATTAACTACAACTTTATACTTTGCGCTATTTTCATGCTAATTTTATCTAGATTAGACGGAACATAAAACTAGAGGTAGCAGAAGAGATTCAATAAGGGATGGGTTTCCCTTGTGAAGGTGTCAAGTAATAGTCACCAACACTACGGGACTAAAAAAACACTGGTGCCAAAGTTGATCCTGAAATGGATATAACATGGGCGTGCTTAGTTCAAACCTGATCCCAACTGCTACATTCTATTGTTACTTCTCTGCAGACTATAGTCTTCTTGATTAATAAAGGAGTGAACCCGAACATTACGAACTCCAGAGGTTTCACAGCAGTCAGCCTATTAGCACAAGGCGAAAGCGCAGGAAGAGCCTCAGAGATCAGGGATTATGTTCCTCAAATTTCAGAGAATCAAAACTCATCCGGACAAACAGTCCACACCAATAACACGGTCATGACCTTCCATCCACCTATAGGAGAAAAGGAAGAAAGGAAAAGAAAGATAAAATGGCAAAACAACATGCATCAGACTCTATTGGTGGTAGCGACATTGCTAGCTGCCGTGGCATACCAAGCCAGTCTTACCCCGCCTGGTGGCCTTTGGCAAGGAGATTCCCCGAGCGAATATGTAACAAATGTTACAGGCAGTATTAACCCATCTGGTGGCATTTCGCCAGCAGTTTCCCAGACCAATGAGACTGGTGATACGCATTTTGCGGGCGAGTCCATAATGGGAGATAACTACCGGGACAAATACCATATTTTCCTAATATGTAACACGATAAGTTTCATCGCATCGCTTAGCACCATTATGGTTCTTATAAGTGGTCTTCCTCTAAAGCGGCGTCGGCTTACCACATGGATTGCAATGCTGATTATGTGGATTGCAATAACCTTCACAGGGGCGACTTATACCATCACCATATGGGTCTTCACACCGGCTCAGGAATTGAGTATTGCAATTAAAATAAATAGAATTGCGATGCTGGTATGGTTTGGATTAATGGCTATTATTTGCCTGTGCCACGTTGTTCTCTTGACCGTGAAGTTGGTACGCAAAGTCCCCAAATTCGTCCGCAGCAGGAGGGATCTTATAGGAGTTCCCTGAGCCCAAAAGCCATGTAAGAGGAGATGCTATGCAGTATGTGTTGTTCAGTGTGGTGATTAGACAACTTAGCTACGATAGCATGCATGTGTGTATCTGCTAGTGGAAACAATGAATGTTTTATGCGTGTTGAATCCCTGTGAAAGACGGAGTTTAGATGTATAATGGATGGCTGTTTCATTTGATTTGATTTGTGGCGGTTAAAAAAAAAAAAGAGAATATGACTTAATGGATTTGAAGTCCAAAAAATCTCAGCCGTGGCATCAGTTGAAGCGGTAATTTGTAGACAACTAAGGAAGTTTGTTCAGGAGGAACTGTAAATTTTACGATTAATTAAGGAAAATCACGACATGCAAAAGGACTATTATTTATGGATAGGATCCATTGATTATGAATTTGAAGGATTATTTAATTAGATTTACTAAGAAAAGGGAAATAGAAAGTAAACTTTAGGTTGCTTAGATTTCTCGATAAAAATTACGATCATTTAGACCTTTGAACTTACGATAACTTGAGTTAATTTACTATTAATAAACGTAGATTACTAACTACCATTTGCATGGACTTGCGAATGACTTATGATTATCGTGGTCAATTATTAATTTTAAGACGTGTCTCTTATGACAATTTCAAGTACCTTACCATCCCATTAGTTAACTGGTAGGTGATAGGAATTCTTGTTTTGAACTATGTAGCTCAATTGCCACACAAAAGAGGAAAGAGCAAACTAGACTTACATTTCAGAAATCTCGGCCCAAGATTGGAACATCTTCCCGCCTTACATTTTGCTAGACCTTGTATATGCCGATACCTTAGCGTATGGTTGTAAGTTTTCGAAACTATAATACAAAGTCTATTTTCGACCCAAAAAAAAAAAAACTAGACGTGCAACTAAGATCGTGGCTATTTTAGGTAAATTATAATTATTAGAGGTACAATAATACGGGACAGGAACTACGGATTATGGCCGGTCGAGTTATGAAGTATAAAATGAAGTTATTGTTTTTTTTGGTAAAAAGAAAAAGGAAGTTATTGTTAATAATTGAAAAATACTAAAACAAAAGAAAACAATGAACCACCAATTTTGACTAATTGAAGAAAATTATGAAATTACCAAATAACTAGTACAACATCCCTAATTTAAATGGTGTATATGAATGTCACTATTTGAATACAATTTTATGAACAAGTGCAACAAGAGTATGAGGAGTATAACCAATTTACCATAGCCTTAGATCATTTACCAAGTAATATGTCACACCCCATGGTTTGAGGGAATGTTATAAGGAAATTATTAGGTGTAAGCATTTCCATGTTACAAAATAAATAACTTACCGTCAAAGTAATAACATCTTTAAAGATGGAAATATACCATCAGAGCATTCTTGGTACGAACTGTATAGCTAAATTACGCAAAAGAGGACGTACTAACTACTAGTACAATTGAGATCACGACGATTTCAAGCAAATTACGATTGTCGGAGATATAATTATTAAGGATAGGAACTACAAGTTATGACATGTCATGGAAAATTAGACCATGGTGGGACAATTACTTAGTAATTCCATTGTCGAGTTATGAAATATGAAGGGAATTTACTATTAATACTGGAAAAATACTAACAATAATGAACTACCGACCATGACTGTATAAAGAAAATTACAATATAGTTACTAGTGAAAACATCCCCAACTTACGAACTGTGAAGGAATGTTTCTTTTTCTTTTTTTTATAAAATTTTACGAACCATAAGTGCAATGAAATTGTGAGGAGTTCAGCCAATTCACCACGGCTTTAGGTCAACTACCAAGTAATGTATCGCATGCGATGGCTTGAAGTAATTTACTATGTTTAAGAAAATTATTTAGTGTAAGCATTCTCATGTTACAAAACGTGTAATTTACCTTCAGAGTAGTAACATATCTTAAGACAATGTTCTACTTTATAGGAAGAAATTCAAAATAGTAATTTACCCTATAAGAAATAATGTACCTTTTGAAGTATTAATTTTTCTTATAATTAGTAAAATGAACGAGTGCTAATCCTTGATGATCTCAATTATACTCATTCTTAGCAAATTGTTTTTTTTTTTTTTGAGTCAATTCTTAGTAAATTTTTAACAAAGCCTATAATAATATACCTTATTGTATCATAAGTGCCAAATGATGTTTGTAAGTATCTGTTGTGTTCATAAAATTAGTTTTAACGTCGTTAAATTACCTCTATGTTTGTAGATATTTGCAAATGTAAACTTTATCTTATAATTCATAATTTCCCTTTTGAATTGGCAAAATCATCTACAACCAAAGTAAACTAAAAATTAAATGGCTATAGCCAGTCAATTTTGCACACGGAATGAAGGTCCCTTCTTCCATATGGGACCCTAGAATCGCCCCCAATAAGCTTAAGACCAAAGTAGAAAATCCTAGAACGTAGAATTACCGAAGCAGATGTTTTGTGTTCATGAGGGCAGTTTACGGCTAGGACTTTCAAACAAATTAAGATTCGCTTTCACAAAATACTTAGTTATCGATTGAATGTCCAGATAAGATGATTACGCGCCCACAATTTTTCTACATTAGTCGTGCGAGGAAGAGTCAAAACTTTCTCACGAATTCTTTGCCATGATCTCTGAATGCAGTGGAGCAAGTGATCTGAGCATGTAACATACTTTATTTTGCCGCATGATTTGGTTTTCTTGTTCTTTCTTTCTGTGAAGAAACTTAACAGGTGATATTGATTCGGATTATTTTTGGCTTTCCCTTCTCCAATTTGTGATCATTTTGTTTTTGCTGATACCTTCAAAGTAAATTAATCTTTGCATAAAAGCACATTGGTGTTTGAACAAAAATGGGCCATGAAATGTGTAGCCAGACTGCTGCTTGCTCATTGTGCTTAAATTATTTGCTAGCTAAAAATCATTTGCGACTATTTTGGCGGAAAGACTAATCATAAATGCACTTATGAAACTTGCTCGTTTCAAGCATCTTCCTAACACGATCCATAAAGTTGAATGATCTGAGCCGAAGAATAAGATATTGTGCAGGCTCAAATAAGACCAAAACAGGAACTTTTGAAGTTGACATGTCGTGTTTAGGGAATTGGGGGAGGCACCTGGGACCAATTGGTGGTGACACTGTCTGCATTTGGTCTATGTAAGTCAAGTTCACGCGTTCATATATGTCCATATTTGTAAGGGAAGGTAAGGACCGGTGTTGATATATCCTGATTATTCGGTGAAATTATCGCAGAGAATTATGGTCTTTGGTCTTAGCCAATCATGTCTTAAATTGTGTGAAAAATGGCTGGTCGTTGTTTGAGGGAAGAACATGTCGCAATGAAGCATTATGACAGCAGCGAATTTCAAAGTGTTGGAAGTTTGTTTGTCAAAACAAGTTGAGTGTGTTTTCCTTGTCCCACATAGGAAAAATGGGACGAAGTGGGTTGATTTATAAGTGAAGGGTTTCCTTGTGTATCTCAAGGAATGATCGGGTGGGGCTAGACCCCACCATACCCACGTGCGAGTGTGCGAATAATTGCGCGGTTTTAATTAGCACTAATTTCTTTGTTATTTATTTATTTTTTATGTTATTAATTTTTTAATCAATTCAAAGGTTGCATTTTAATTCGAGAATTTTGGAAATAAAATATAAAATGAAAATTCGAAATTCTATTTTTTTTAAAAACTATTATTCGAATTTTTATTTGTGTTTTTTATACAACCTTTGGAAAATTATTAATTCGGTTTGCAACTTTTCCCGAAGGGTTGCAATTGTTCGGTTTTCGACTTCTTCCGAAGAGTCGCATTTATTTATCCGAACAATTTTTCTAAAGAATGTGTTTGTTCATTCTTTAGCAATTTTCACGAAAAGCTACAAGACTATTTTATATATATATACTCGTTATTTTCGGAAAAGCAGAGAGTGATCATTTTCATCTTTTCGAGCTTTCTGTTTGAAAAAACTACGGCCATTCTTTCAAATTGTTTCCTAGAAAGACCTTGGAGAAATACTATAATTGCTAACTAGTATTCTCATCCGAAACTTTGTTGTATCCTGGAGGATTTTCGCCGGTGACTATTAGCAACATTGTGAGGCAAATAAATCCTTAAAAAAAGTGATATCATGCCTCAAAGTCCGACTTGAGTACTCTGAATATTCATTTTCATTGTTCTACCCAATTCAAAGCCATATTTTCACAACACAAAGGACGCCAAGTCTCCAAGGGGACATGTTGAGAAGCATCGCCTCTCCCTCTTCCATTTTCCAGATCTCTCTCTCCCTTCTTCCATATTTTACCTTCTCTCCAGATTTTTCCCTTTCTCACCGCCTCTTCCGATAAGCCAAAGCAAGTTGCAATGTGATGAATTAGTTTAGGAGATATTTTATATTGGAAAAGTGTGGAAGCTGGGATGCACCGACTTTGCATCCTATAAATGGAGAAGGTGCTCCATGTGCGAGCGTGTGGTGAATAAAGCGACGTAGAGAGAACAGAGAAGAGTGTTTTATTGAGTGCTTGTTTCAGTGGAGCATCCAGTTGACCAATATAAGACCAAATGGAGACGAGACTCGCCAGAAAATGGCCGCCAGGTATATCCCAACACACCCTCCATAGACATTCAGGGGAACTGAGCCACATACTTGCAGATGAAAAATCTACTAATCATTTTCGGTCTTCGTCAAGCCTACTGTGAAGATTCACTTGGTTGTGACGATATATATTCAAGTCTCCAAATGGAGGAGTGAGTATTCCGAAACTCCCATTTTAGAGACCCAAACATGGAGTCCGAGCTCTATGAAGCCGCCGTGGAAGGAAAAGTGCATTCTTACTTGAGTTGCTTAGAAAAGATAAGCTACTTCTCGATGAAATCATGACCGGGAATCACACCGAGACTCCTTTGCACATCGCAGCCATGCTCAGACACTTGGATTTCGTGAAAGAGGTTTTAGCTTGAAAGGCCGAGCTGGCAAGAGAGCAGGATTGTCAAAGTCTGATGCCTCTTCATCTTGCGGCAGCAAAAGGGTACCTTAACATAGTGGCAAGCTTGTTAAGAGTCAACCTTAAGATACTTTTAGTCCATGACAAATACAAAAGAAACCCTCTTCATGTCACAACCATGAAAGGACGTGTGGATGTATTGGAATGCTTGGTTCAAGTGAGACCTGATGCAGCCTGTAGTGTCGTTGAACGTTGTCACGACCTCTTTTTCGGTGCCCTATCGTGCGGGCGCATGCGGAGACTAATGGTTTGCTAAGTCTATTAGGCTTAGCCCAGACTCTCCCAAACCCACCAATTCACAACTTATTGAGCTTAGGATAACTTGAGGTAATCTATTGTCTCCAAAGGTAGATTATTTTCACTCGAGCTAAGAGAAAGGAATTTCTTGTTATGAACTATAAGCTAAGTTACTACGCGAAAAAAGAAAGTACTCACTAGAGGTGCAATTGAGATCACAACGATTTGAGGCAAATTACAATTGTTGGAGGTGTAATTACCAACGCGGGTAACTACAAGTAATGACCTCTTGAGGGAAATTACACTATGGTAGGAATACTTAGTAATATCATCATCAAGTTATGAAGTATAAAGGGACCATTAACGATTGAAATAAATTAACCATAATGAACTACCAATCATTATCAATAGATAATTACAAGAGACAAAATGAGTGATTTACCTTCAAAGTAGTAAAATCTCTTAAGACAATAATAAGTCTTATAGAAAGTAACTCAAAGTAGTAATTTACCCCATAAGATGTAATGCATCTCTTAAATAGTAATTTTCCTTCTAATTAGTAAATTGAGTGAGTGCTAATCCTTGATGACCTTAATTATACCCATTCTTAGTAAATCGCTAACAAAGTCTAATCATAGTAATATACCTTATTGTATCATAAATTCAAAATGATGTTCGTAAGTCAAATTTTTGTGTTCGTAATACCAATTCCGTTGCAGTTAAATTATTTTACGTTGGTAAGTATTTGTAAATGTTAAAGCTATCTTATACCTTTTTATGCGTATATTGTCTACTATCAAAGTAAATTACAAGTGATTTGCACACGGGGTGACGTCTCCTTTTTTTATCATACGGGATCCTAGACCAGTGATTAATGATGAAACACCGCCTATTTTCCTTCGCTAAGAAGCTCGTATTACACGTTTGCCCCCACATAGAGGAGCTTGTGTTTTTCTTAGATTTTTATAAGACTTAAGAAGCAAACCGTAAGTCAACTTTCAACTTCACATTTATTTACAAATATTATGTCACTAACTCATACCTGTCCCACAAAGGACCATCATATTGGTAATTTAAAATCATGATCAACAAAAGCATGGTTTAGAAAATGATCTCTAATACTATTAGAATAATTAAATATTAAATCATGTCTCCATTTAACAGCTTAAACTTTTAGAACAGTTGTCAATAATCCCACAAAATTCTTACATGTATCAAAGCTGAAGGCCCTAATTCGAATCTTACCAAGTCCCATTTGCCTTTCCAATTAAATTTCCACGCATAGTTATGGGTAAAAGATCATACTAAGCATGGGGGAGTGGTCGGAATGGACATCAAATGGACCAAAGAGGTAATCATCACAATCACATGAGAACATTTTATTAGCTGATGTTCTTGCAAAAATGGCTCTTAGTCCCCTGCGCAGGGCTTCATCTGCATCCTCTCCGTGACCAAAAGATCTGCAGCCGATCGCACCCGGCTTGGATCCATCCACGAAGATGCCAATGCAGCTGCACGCCCGCTTGCGGTCTCGAATGCGTGCTCTAAAGGGCTAATGCACAGCGACATCAGAGAAGTCCTCGCCACAGCCATCGGCAAGATGGACAGGATCAAAATCCACATCATGGGGTGGTCCAACCAAACGCACCCTCCCCAGCGGTGGGCGCAGCAGTTCTCTATCCTCCTAATGTGCATTGCTCGCCACCTCCGCTGTTAAAAGATTGAATGTCAAAATCAAAAAGATTACATGCCAACAAAACTTTTACATCAGTCGTGCAAGTGATCCGAGTATGTAACGTGCTTAATTTTGTTACATGACTTGGTTTTCTTGCTCTTTCTATCCGGGAAGAAACTCAATAGGGCATTCTTTTAGCTCGTTGGAAGCAAAATACTTTTGCTAAAGAGTGTCTTAAATGGAAATCGAGGATGAAGTCACTAGGAATATCGTTAGAATACCCCACTCTCTATTTTAGAGGATCGTTTAAAAGCAATTTTTTTTAAACCGAAACGCATTCAAACAGAAAAGCTGACGTAAACGTTATGGATGGATTATTTATTTATTTATTTCGTTCATGTCTTACAGAAAAGCTGACTTGTTTTACAGGATTTTTTCTGTCCTATGACTTTATACTACAAGTGGGACAATTTTATTTTGATTTTTTTTGTCAAATTGCTCGTTGCTGACAGGAGAGTCCCCAAGATGTTAGCCACCTTAGACTTCCAGCTGTAGTTTTTGTCTTCTCTTCTTCAATCTTGGACAGCTGTGAATTTCTCAACTTGCTTGCTCTCGACGTAGTTACCAAATTGCCAGTTGGACAGCCGCTGGAGAAATCTGGATGGTTCATGAAATGGATCGCAAATTTCCCCGGAACAAAAATGGGCAAATCGAATGTAAAGCAAGACTGCTGCTTGCTCATTGTGCTTAAATTATTTGCTAGCTCGGAATCATTAGCAACTATGTCGGTTGAAAGACTAAGCGTAAATGCACTCATGACACTGTTGCTCATTTCAAGCATCTTTCCTACCACAATCCATCAAGTTGAATAATCTTAGCTGAAGAATAAGGGAATGTGCAGGCTCAAATAAGCTTATAGAAAGAGCTTTTCAAGTTGACCTGCCGTGTTTAGGAAATTGGGGGATGCATCTAGGAACGATTTGATGGGGAGATTTTATGCATTTAGTCTGTGTAGGTCAAGTTCGCGGGTTCATATATGTCCATATTCGCAAGTAAAGGACAGGGACAAAGTTGAAAGAAGAGATTGCGGGTTCCTTCTCAATTCTCCCAAGAACTAGTTGTAAGTAGATTCGAAATGTCTGCAACCGATCTGCGTTGCCCGAGTTTGACTACGTCCATAGAGCCATGAGCGACATTTGTCCAAGCGTTTGTGTCCAGAAACATCCGAGGCATCTTCACCTAAATGAGATTTAAAAGATATTCGATCATTTAGATTCACTTACAAATTGACATACGTTCGAAGTATTACGTCAGCAGCTGATATGAAAAAATTACTGCCTGTATTCTAGATGGAGCCAGCCATTATGACTACGGAGGGGTAGCTTGGCTTGGACTCGCAACAATGTTCGGCCTGGATACAGCACTGGCCACTTTGATGGCAAAGCTTGATGCGTTTGTGCCTCCAGATCTGGCCTCGTCCATGGCTCATGAGGTAGCTTGTCCACACATCCAGTGACGGTGGCTCATACATGGCCGCAAGCCTTGACGGCAAAGTTGAGATCCCAACCATCATGGTAGAAAATGAAGATCAACTCTCTTAGGCAGAATTCGTTGGTGGCATGGCAAGGCTAATGCCTCCACATTGAGCTTAAACCATTCACAAGCTTGAAATCATTAGGAATTACCATGTTGAGAAGACCAAATCTAATGTGCTAATGGTACTATTATCATTTGTAACTATCTTCCTAACACGACCATATGAGAGTATAATTTCTTTGAAAGTGCCTAGGTTACGTAATTTCATGTTTGTACGAATGAAATGATTTCACAACTAGTTTTGCATGACTAGAGTGCGATTGCTTTGCATGATCAAAGGATGTCCAGGCTCAACGGAGACTTGAGCCACATACCACCAATCATTTTTCGCTTTTCATCAAGCCTACCTTGAAAGTTGACTTGGTGACAATATACATTCAAGTCCCCAAATTGAGTAGTGAGTATTTCGAAACTCCCGTTTTAGAGAGCCAAACATGGAGTCTGAGCTCCACGAAGCCACCGTGAAAGGAGACGTGCCTTCTTTGCTTGAGTTGCTTGGAAAAAATAAGCTGCTTCTCAACCGAATCACGACCAGGAATCACACGGAGACTCCTGTGTATATCTCAGCCATGCTCGAACACTTAGAATTTGTAGAAGAGGTCCTAGCTCACAAGGCCGAGCTAGCAAGAGAGCAGGATTCTCAGAGATCGACACCTTTTCATCTCGCAGAAGCAAAAAGATACGTTAACATAGTGACAAGCTTGTCAAGGGTCAGCCTGAAATATGTTTCATCCGTGTCCAAGCTTTCACATTGTCCATATTCTTAAGAAAAGGACAGGAATGGTGTTTGATATATTTCTGATTGTTCGGCGAAATTACCTTAGAGAATTTTAGTCTTTGATCTTAGCCAATCATGTCTAAGATTCTGTGTAAAATGTCCAGTCGTGGTTTAAGGGAAGAACATCGTCGCGATAAAGACAAAAGAAGTGACGATCAAGAGAATGGTAGCTTCCTTCAGGCCAATTAACGAGGACATTTAAACAATTTAAAATTCGATTTCACAAAACAACAAACTTAAAGGAGAGATTGCAGGTTTCTTCTTAATTCCCCTAAGAACCAGTTGCAAGTAAATTCCAAATGTCGACGACCGATTGGCGCGGCGGAGTTTGACTAGGTCTATAGAGCCGTGAGCTAACATCTCTTCTAGCGTGTGTACAGAAATATTTGAGGCGCAACGTTCGGCCAACGGAAACTTGAGCTACGTTCTTGCAGAAAAAAGATGTCTAATTTTTACCAATCATTTTTGGTCCTCGTCAAGCCTAACTTTACAACATATATTCAAGGCCCCAAATGGAGTAGTGAGCATCCCGAAATTCCCATTTTAGAGAGCCAAACATGGAGTCCGAGCTCTACGAAGCCGCCATGAAGGAAACGTGCATTCTTTGCTTGGAAAAGATAAGCTGCTTCTTGATAGAATCATGATCAGGAATCACAATGAGACTCCTTTGCACATCGCAACCATGCTTGGACACTTGGATGTCGTGGAAGCGATCCTAGCTCGGAAGGCTGAGTTGGCAAGAGAGCAAGATTATCAAAGTTCAACCCCTCTCCATCTTGCGGCAGCAAAAGGTTACCTTGACATAGTGGAAAGCTTGGTAAGAGTCAGCCCTGAAACTCGTTTTGTCCATGACAAATACAAAAGAAACCCTCTTCATGTCACGGTTATGAAAGGGCGTGTCGATGTGTTGGAATGCTTGGTTCAAGCGACACATGATGTTTATGAAAGATATCAGTTCATCAACTCAAGGGACGAAGATGGCAATACGATTTTGCATTTGGCTGCTTCAAATGGACAAATCGAGGTATGTTCATACAACTAAGCCTTTGCTCTAGTCAAATTCAGTGAGCTTATCAACGAAAAAGGCAATTCTAGCAAACATGAATGTCCTAGAGATATTTGGAAGTTAAAAGATATCCATTTATAAATCATTAGGGAAAAGTGTCAAAAGATCTAGACTTTTTAATTGTGTCAATTTAACTATAAATATTTTTATTTAATATCAATTCAGTCCTTCAAGTTAACTTTGGCCAAAAATTGCTAATATGGATGACGACTGTCCAACGTGGCATGGCCAATGCTAATATGGACAAATTTATGTTTTTTTTTTTTCAAATTTTTAATATTCTTCTGATTTTTTTCTTTCCTTTTTTTTTTTGTTTCTTCTTCCTTTTATTGGCTATTGGCCATGGCAGGGCAAGTTGGCCTTGGCTTGGGCAAGGGCCAGTCTTGCCTGATTTGGCAAGGCTTGGCCTCACCTAGGCTAAATCTAGTAAGGCTGCCCTAGCCTGGTGAGGGGAGCCCTCTTTAGGTTCAACCTCGCCATGGCGGCGACGAGACCCTCACCCAAGTGAGGCCAGTCCACCCGGCCATGGCCAATGGTCAACGATTGGTCATCGGGAAAAGGATGTAAAAAGGAAAAAAATTAAAAAATATATATGAAAATATTATTAAAAAAATTTCACATCGGTGCCGATCATGCCACATAGACTGGACGGGGTCCACATCAACATTATCTAGTTGAAATTAGCAAAATTACTGAATTGACATTAGGTTATAAGGTTTATGACTAAATTGACACAATTAAGATGTTTAGGATTATGTTAACATCAATGTTATAGGTTTAAGACTTTTCTGACACTTTTTCCTAAATCATCACAAGTTTTGATATTTGGAAAAGAAGTCGTTTGTCCAGATAATTAACTACAACTTTGTGCTTCACATTATTTTCACGCTAATTTGATCTAGATTAGAAGGAATATAAAAACAGAGAAGCGGAAGAAATTCAACAAGCGATGAGATTCCCTTTTGAAGGCATCATATAATAGTCACAAACATTAGAGGACTTAAAAACAAAAGAAGCAAACTTAGTCCTCAAAAGTATATAACATGGGCTTGTCTAGTTCAAATCCAACATCAATTGACACATTCTATTGTTACTCCTCTACAGACTATAATCTACCTGACTAGTACAGGAGTAGACTCGAATATTATGAACTCCAAAGGTTTCATGGCACTAAGCCTACTAGCACAAGGCCAAAGCGTGGAAAGAGCTTCAGAGATTAAGGATTCTGCTCATCAAACTTCAGAGAATCATGACCTGTCCAGATAAACCGATGCAAAAAACATGGTTACCGAAGCAAGAGGGAAGAGAAGAGAAAGTGGCAAAACGATATGCATAAGATGCTAATGGTGGCGGCGGCATTGGTAGCTATTATAGCTTACGAAGCTGGTAGGGAACCACCAAAGGCACCACCAAAGGCACCTCCGGACATGGAATGGCTTTACAAGGTGTTCATGGCATTTAACACGATAAGCTTCATGGCATCGCTTAGCACCATTATGCTTCTCATATGTGATCTTCCCTTAAAGCAGCGTCGGATCACCATGTGGATTGCAATGCTAAGTGTGTGGGTTGCGATAACCTTCACGGCGTTGAGTTATTCAATCCTCATGGTATTATCCTCACCGGATGAGGGACAAAAAAAGTATGCTAATGATAAAGTAGTCGTAACTGTATGGGGGAGATTGATGTTTCTTATTTTCTTGTGCCATACAATCCGCTTAATCGGAAAATTGGTGCGCAAAGTCCTGAAATTTGTCTACAAAGCCTTCGGGAAAGGAAAGAGGTAGAATACTATGGCTTAGTGGCTGTCTATTACTACAGATTTGTTTGTCCTAGAAGAAATGCACTGAGCCATGAGGCCATGCAAGAGTAGATGCTATATAGTTTGTGCTATTCAGCATGCTCTTTAGCCAATTATGTACGATACGTCTGAGAATGCAATGCGCTTGTCTATGTGCTGGTTTAAACCATAAGTGTCTTAGGCGTGTTGATGGATGACGCATGTAAAAGAATGGAGTTTACATGGACGATGGAATGGAGTATAAACAATAGGTATTATTAATACATGGAAATCTCTTCTCTTTCTTCTTTCTTTATGTGATGTACTTAATGTGAGGAGTGAGTTGCGGTTGTAGCCAGATTACAGATGGTTACAAGCAAGAGGAGAACACGTAGTAAGGTCTTTGTTCCCTTAATTAGGTTTGGTATGACAAGGGGACTATCCAGATCTGGCGAGGTCGAGCCTCCCTAGTGGCTTAGCAAGTCTCCAGCGAGTTCGTCGGACCTCGCCCTAGCCTGACAAGCCTCTAGTGAGCTCGCCGGAGCTTGCCCGAAATGGCAATGGAAGAAGAAGAGAGAGGGAAGAAGAACAAGAAGAAGAAAGAGAAAAGAGAAAAAAATGGGTTGGCTTTGATTCTGGAATTATTTCCGAGAACAAAGAATCAACTTTTCTACTCCTTGATTCCATTCCAAATCTATTCTTAAAAACAAAGTTTTTATTAAACAGATTTTTATTTCAAATCTACTCCCGACTAACAAAAGAATAGAAATGTTTACTATTTGGCCGGTTGCCAAATGCGCCCTAAGTGTAAGTACTCTCAAGCAATAAATTGAGTGATTTACCTTCAAAGTAGTAATGTCTCTTAATACAATCATATGCCTTATAGTGAGTAATTAAGAGTAGTAATTTACCCGATGAGATGTAATGCACCTCTTAGGTAGTCATTTCCCTTATAATTAGTAAAAAGAGTGAGTGCTAATTCTTGTTGATCTCAATTATACTTTTTCTTGATAAATTGCTAGCACGGTCTTATTGTAGTAACGTCTTTATTGTATCATAACTGCAAAATGATGTTTGTAAGTCATACTTTTGTGTTCATAAAATTAGTTTCAGCGTTATTAAATTACCTTTACGTCCTTAAGTACTAGTTAATACGAAAATGATCTTGCAATTCATAAATTATCTTTGTGTTGGTAACCAGCCGATTTGGCACCTGGGATGCGGTCCCTTTTTTTCTCACAGCAGACTCTAGACCCGTGGCTAATGATATGATGATCCCGTCATTTTTATGACTCAAATTTAATGAGCCTAATTTGATACGAGTAACTCGTTTTTTTTTCCCAAAATGGGCTAAAATGGAGTGAGAAAACTATAGTCCAACCCATTATTTCAAAACCCACAAATCCACGAGACTTAGGCCGTCCAGACGAGACAATGAGTCTTCCTCCATCTCCAAGTGCTGCCCCCTCTCTTGCCCCGATCCTTCCGCCTCTGATGACCTGCCGGCCGCCAGGCTTCGCCTCCCCGGCATTTTTATGACTCAAATTTAATGAGCCCAATTTGGTACCAGTAACTCGTTTTATTTATTTATTTTCCCTAAAATGGGCTAGGATGGACTGAAAAAAACTATAGTCCAACCCATTATGTCAAAACCCACGCACCCACGAGACTCGGGCTGTCCAGACGAGACAATGAGTCTTCCTCCATCTCCAAGTGCGACGCCCCTTCACTTGCCCCAATCCTTCTGCCTCCGACGACCTGCCGGCCGCCATGTCTTCACCTCCTCCGGCACTGGTCATGATGGGCATGTCCCCGAACTGCTCGGTCCTCAACCTGAAGTCCCGCCAAGTCCCGGTTGGTGTCATTCAAGATGATGAATTTGATGCAGGTACAAGTGTTATGGGCGACCGATCCGCTCGTCAAGGGGAGGGAAGGAGTTGGGAGCTGGTGTTGGAGCAAACGAGGAGAAGAATGGCTCCAGGTCAAAGAAGCTCTTGCGAAACGAGCGGACTCTGAGCAGACATGGAGAAGGTCATAAGCTCGCTTCGACTATAGTTAATTCTCAAAAAGGGCTGAGGCAGCGAATCTACACTTGAGGCACCTTTCCAAGGCAGAGAAATCGTAACCCGTGCGACGATGTTCTTCCCTCAAACCGCGACCGGACTGTTTACACGCAATCTTAGACATGATTGGCAAAAATCAAAGACCAAAATTCTCTAAGGTAATTTCGCGAACAATCACAGATATTTCAAACGCCATTTTTGTCCTTTTCTTACGAATATGGACATATATGAAAGCGTGAACTTGACCTACGTAGGCCAAATGAATACGATGTCCCCGCCAAATGGTCCTCAGATGCATCCCCAATTTCCTAAACACGGCATGTGAACTTGTAAAGCTCTTCTTATATTCTTATTTGAGCATGCGCAGTACCTTATTCTTTAGCTAAGATTATTTACACTGTGTTAGGAAGATGCTTAAAATGAGCAATGTTGTCATAAGTGCATTTACGCTTAGTCTTCAACCAACGTTGCTAATTGTTGAGAATGTCGAGTTTGACTGCATGAACAAGCCCGATCAATTAAAACAGAGTCTGAAAATTATTATTTATGGACATCCGCAACTGTGTACGCAAACCCATAAATCCTTTTGCGTTCATAAAATTAGTTTCAACGTCATTAAATTACCTCTACGTTCTTACGTATTAGTAAATGCAAAAGTGATCTTACAGTTCATAAATTTCCTTTTTGTTGGTAATCAGTCAATTTTGCACGTGGGATCCGGTCCCTTTTTTTTTTTTTTTTTTTTTGGTAGCAAACCCTAGACTCGTGGCTAATGATATGATCCCCTCATGCCTCCTTTGTTTTGAAGCTTGTATAATTTAGGGGTAAGCTGTTGTAATTATGGTTATAATTACAGTTAATGGATCAACGGAAGCCAATAAATTAATATACGTTTTTTCTGTTCACATTTCTCTTTTTGGATTCATGAATTTCCTATACTTTTATGTTCACGTATCTATTGAATTCATGAATTTCCTAGATTCATGTATCGTTTAATTCATGTATTTATTAAGTTCATGAATCTCTTGAATTCACATATCTTTGGATACATGAATCTCTTGGATTCACGTATCTCTTTATTCGTGAATCTCGTGGATACACGCGTCTATTTAATTCATGTATCTCTGTAGTACATGAACTAAAAAGCTCTATAAATAGATATGAGCATAGAGCTTCATAGGGGGTTTTTGGTTTTTGGTTTTTGGTTTTGGTTTTTGGTTTTTCTAACTCGATTCCAAAAGAGCTTTGATATATGTTTCAACTCTTCTGTTTTTTCTGGGTGTGCTGGTTCAATTGAACGGTTCGACAGAGTCATGTTTGCATAGTGCTAATCCAAACAGGTTCGAGGTGTTGTATATTGGGAGGCATAGTTCGTGAATCTGCGGAGCACCTTTGGCAGGAACTAATCGCCTTAAGGAGATTCGGTTATCTGTACCTCACCTCCAATTTTATGTTATTTTTCCAGTGATATCTTATTTTATTCTTCTCCAAGATTTGTAAGTTTACATAAAAAGAATGATATTATATAACTGTTATCGTCTTCTTTACATTGATGTTCTGATTACAACAAACAGTTTGTGTGTTCTCTGGATATAATTTCCAACATAAGCATGGTCCGGGTTGGGTCGGTTCACCCCCTAACCTTAGGACCAACCCGCACAATGCTAGTCCTTAATTTTTGGGACCGAGGACCGATCCTATTAAGCTTGGGACCGAGGACCAAACCGATCCAATGGGTTCGGTTCGGTTCCAGGGTCAACTCAAGACCAACCGATAATTTTTTATTTCATTTTTTATGCTCCTTGAAAAGTGATTGAGGACCGGACCGACCCAATGGGTTCGGTCCGGTTCCAGGGTCAACCCGGGACCAATCAATAACTTTTTATTTCATTTTTTGTACTCCTTGAAAGGGCAACCGAGAACCGGACCGACCCATTTAATTCGATGACGAGCAAGGTCAGTTAAGAAAGGCAAGCGATGAGGGTCGAGTAGGGTAAGCGTCGAATAGAGTGAGCATCGAGTGTCGAGCAGAGAGCAAGCCAAGCGAGCATCGAGCGGCGAGCGGCACGAGTGACTCAAAGCGAGCAAGGCGAGTGTTGAGTGGCAAGCGGAGAAGTTGTTTCTCTCAATTTTGGCAAATTGAAGATTAAGAAGACAAATAAGATAGAAGAGAATGAGTACTAAAGGAGAATGCCATAAGGAGCTGTTTATGCCCTTTTGGACGCCATAAGGACTCCTCACAAAAACATTTTCCTCATTTGTAAATTATAACTATTAACACCGTAAAAGAAATTAAAAATCTAAATTATTAAAGAATAATGTAAAATTACTTGAACTACTCACTAAATAGTTATTTAATATTGTTGACGCCATTTATTTTAAGGTTTTCTTTATATATAAAAAATTATAAATAACTTTACCAAAAAAATTATAAATAATATTATATATATAGTTAGGGTTGGTCCGGGTTGGACCGACATTGAACTCTCAGGATCGATGACCAACCCACACAGTGCTGATTCATGAATCTTAGTACTTAGGCCACCTTAGTCTCCCTGGGAACTGAACTAGAACTAGAACTAGCAGGGTTGAGCCGGTCCGGGGTTGACCCCGGACCGATGCTCACCCCAACATTTGCCCCCACAAATGGGAGCTTGTATGATTCTTATAATTACGAGACATATGAAGCATATTGCTTGACGCTGAGGTTTATCTACATTATATATATGTCATCTCCCTCCATTATCAATTCAAGCTTTTAAGTTGAATCTTTGAATGAAATATCAAAGCCAAATTGTGCCCTAGTTTATTTCGTGTGTACTTTACATTTTCTTTTCTATCCATCTATCAGTTTAAGTTTTCGAAATGGGCTTTTCAACTATGATAAACAAATTCATTGTTTAGAAATGATCACTAACATGCATGGTCAATGGTAGTTTTCTTTCTTCTTTTCCATTTCTAACCATTGTTGGGAAGCAATTGTCAATCTCAAATTTCGACTAGCAAGGTTCTTCCAAGTTCTATTTATTAAAATAAGTAATAATTGAATTGCAGATACTCTATGATTGATAGGAGAAAAGTATCGAAAGTCACAAACTTATTTTATTAATGTCAATTTAGTCATAAACCTATTATATTGGTGTCAATTTAGTCCTAATTTGATACCAATTCAGTCTTTCAATAAATTTTAGTTGGATATAGCTGACATGGACGATGGCTGGCTAATGTGGCACCACCGACACTAACAATAATTTTTTTAATATTTTATTATTTTGTCTAATTTTTTTTATTTTTTCTTTCTTTTTGTCTGTTCTTTCTTCTTCCTTTTGCCGGCGACTAACCACAGGCAACAACGAGGCAAGTTGGCCTCGCCAGATTTGGCCTAGGTGAGGCCGGGCCTAGGCGAGGCCAACCCTTGGCTTATGCCAAGGAAGCCCTCGCCCAGGGCTCAACCTTGCCATGGCTAGGCAAGGCCAACCAGCCCAACGATTGCGTGTGGCCGGTCACCAACAAAATGAAGAAGAAAGGAAAGAAAAAAGAGATAGAAAAAAAGAAACCAAAAAACCAAAAAAATTATTTAAAAATTGTCCTGTTAGTACCAGCTGTGCCACGTAAGCCAACCAACGTCCACGTCAACAATATATTGACAAAATTTCTCAGAATGACTAAATTGGTACTAAATCAAAAGATTTAAAACTAAATGGCACAAATGTAATAAGTTTATGACTTTTTGCACTTTATTTGATTGATAACTTATCTTTAAAAAAAAAAAACTTGGAACTATCTTAATAGACATTTAAAATCTAAATTTCAAATACTTCTTAACAGTTTTCATCAAAGAAATCTTACCTAGCGAAGGATTTACTAAAATGATGGCAAATCTTGCATTTACTCCACGTTCGAGTGTGCACTATGATGGGAAGATGAGATTGATTAATACAGATTAATCAAATGGACTAGGTGTCATTAAAAAGGTGAATGTCCCTATTTAGTAATCTCTAAGGTAAATTAACACAATCTATAAAGTTGAATAATCCTCCTGAAGAATTAGGTAATGTGCAGGCCGAAATAAGACTATAGCAGAAGCTTTTGAAGTTCACATGCAGCGTTTGGAGAATTGGGGGATACATCCATGGACCATTTGGTGGTGACGCAACTTGCTTTTGGTCTATGTAAGTTAACGTCACGCGTTCATACATGTCCATATGTGAAAGAAAAGGAAAAGGAATGATGTTGATGTATCTTTGATCGCTTGGGAAAGTACGGTAGAAAATCATGGTCATCGATCTTAGCCAATCATGTCTAACATTGTGAGAAGGCCTCGGGGGCTATGACACTATGTTTATCCATTAAGAGTCTAATATCGGCACATAATTCTTCAAAAATCCTCGTTCTGACATTAGGAGATTTTTATGCTCAACATTCTTGCCGCTCAAATCGGCCAATCTAAAGTTTTAACACACATGTGCAAACATGCAAAAAGACATACATGCAGCAAAAGCCGTATCTGTGAATTAATCCACCGAACATATGAAGGAATAGCCTCTGTTTATATATAGATTGTATCCTCACATGAACTTGAAGAATCGTTCCCTTACCTCACATCCCTAGGATCTTGGGATGAACCAGGCGAGGGTGATGCAGAATGCAGATGATTGATTCTTGGTAATATCATGTAACTGTAATGAGTAACTCAGGGTTGCCCACTTCACGCCTAAAACGTTTCTAAAAGAGAATGTCGCTTTTCTCAGATTTCCATCTTGTCTAAAACTTCTTTAAGAAACTTTTCTAAGGAGAAAGTTGCTTTTCTCGTATTTCCATCATGTCTAAAACTTTTTTAAATGAGGGAGTTGCATTTCTCAGATTTCTATGGGGAAGGCTATAATTTCATTGTAGCAGTTGAGAAACATGTCTGGTCATGGTTTAAGGGAAGAACATCGTCACAGTGAAGCATTAAGATAAAAGCGACAATCAAAAGGAGAATGGGAGCTTCCTTGGGGCAATCTACGGCAGGGACTTCCAAACAAATTAAATTTCGATTTGCCAAAACACACATTTGAAGAATAGCTTGCGGGTTTCTTCTTGATTCCCTTAAGAAATAGTTGCAAGTAGATTTTAAGTGTCTATAACCTATCTATGATGCCAAGTTTGAGTAGGTATATAGTGAGACATCCTTAAATTAAATCACTCGAGTTATTGTCTGTTTTGGCTCATCCCACTCCAAATTTTGCGGACACGCACATAATTCCCAAAATTGCTTTTCCACTGTCCAATGCATAATTCAGTTCATTTTCGCCCCATCTGCCATCCTAAAAGCCTACCAAAAGCCGCTCATTATCCAAGCCCTTTGTTTTGGCAACTACTGCCCACCCTCATGAGACTGAGTCATTATGAGTCCACCAACTTCCATGTGGTTCATCCATAAACCATACACTTACTGGGGAGAGTTCCACACTGATACCATATTATAACATCATTAAATTAACTCACTCAAAGTATTATCTTCTTTTTTTTTTGCCCATACCATCGTGAATCTCACAATTTTGTCCTTTAACGTACGAGAACTTACTTTTTCAAGAGATCACTCATCCTAGTAGTGCTCTAGCTTGAATATGATTAACTTTGGAGTTCCTCCTTACTACCCCCAAGAACAAGTTGTAAGTAGACTCCAAATGTCTACGAACGATTGGCATGGCGGAGTTTGACTAGGTCAATAGAGCCGTGAGCTAACGTCTCTCCTAGCGTGGGTACAGAAACATCCGAGCGCAACGACGTGTGGCCAACGGAAACTTGAGCCACGTACTTGCAGATAAGAGATGTCAAATTATCCACCAATCATTTTTTGATCCTCGTCAGCCGACCTTTACAGTATATATTCAAGTCCAAACTGGAGTAGTGAATATCTCGAAACTCCCATTTTAGAGAGCCAAACATGGATTCCGAGCTCTATGAAGCCGCTGTGGAAGGAAATGTGCGTTCTTTGGTTGAGTTACTCGGAAAAGATAAGTTACTTCTTGACAGAATTATGATTGGGAATCGCAATGAGACTCCTTTGCACATTGCAGCCATGCTTGGACACTTGGATTTTGTGGAAGAGATCCTAGTTCGAAAGACTGAGCTGGCAAGAGAGCAAGATTCTCAGAGTTTGACGCCTCTTCATCTCGCGGCAGCAAAAGGGTACCTTCACATAGTGGAAAGCTTGGTAAGAGTCAACCCCGAAATATGTTTTGTCCGTGACAAATACAAAAGAAACCCTCTTCATGTCGCAGCTATGAAAGGGCATGTGGATGTGTTGGAATGCTTGGTTCAAGCAGCACCTGATGCAGCTCATAGTGTCGTCGAAAATGGCCAAACGATTTTGCATTTATGCGTGAAGCACAACAAACTAGAAGCTTAAAGCTTTTGATAGATATATTGGGTGATGATCATTTTATCAACTCGAGGGACGAAGATGGTAACACAATTTTACATTTGGCTGCTGTAGATGGACAAACTGAGGTATGTTCATACAACCAAGCCTTTACATTAGTCAAATTCATTGAGCTTATCACCAAAAAAGGTGGTTTTAGGAAACATGAATGTTCTAGAAATATTCTCAAGTTAAAAGACATCTATTTCTTAATCACTAGGGAAAAGTGTTAAAAAAATTCTTAACATTTTAATTATGTCAATTTAGTCTTAAACTTTTTAATTTAGTATCAATTCAGTCCATCAGACTAATTTTGATCAAATATTACTAATATTGATGCCAATTGTCCTATGTTGCACGGCGATGCTTTGATATGAATAATTTTTAATAATATATTTTTTCTCATATTTTTCTGATTTTTTTTTCTTTCCTTTTTTCCTTTTCTTCCTTTTACCGACCACTAACCATACACTTCCGCTTGACTAGGTCTCAACTAGGTTTAAGACTTTTCTTATACTTTTTCCTAAATCATCACAGGCTTGATATTTGGGAAAGAAGTCATTTGTCCATATAATTAACTGCGACTTTACGCTTCACGTTATTTTCACACTAATTTCATCTAGATTAGAAGGAAGATAGAAACAGAGAAGCAGAAGAAATTCAACAAGAAATGAGATTCCCTTTTGAAGACAATACATAATAGTCACAAACATTTGAGGACTTAAAAACACTAGAAGCAAACTTAGTCCTCAAAAGTATATAATATGGGCTTGACTAGTTCAAACTTAACATCAATTGGTACATTCTGTTGTTATTCCTCTGCAGACTATAATCTTCCTTACTAATAAAGGAGCAGACCCAAACATAACAAACTCCAAAGGTTTCACAGCACTAGGCCTACTGGCACAAGGCCAAAGCATGGAAAGAGCCTTAGAGATAGTGAATTCTGTTCCTCAAACTTCAGAGAATCACAACCCGTCCAAAGGAACAGTCTTTCCGAATAACACGGACACCACCTTCCATCCACTTACGAAAAAAGAGATCAAGAGGGAAAGGAAAAGAAAGTGGCAACAGGGTATGCATGAGGCGCTAATGGTGGTGGCGATATTGGTCGCTACCATAGCTTACGAAGCGGGTAAGGACCCACCTGACGAATCTGCAAAGGCAATGAAGGGCTTCGATGACTATTACAAGTTTTTCAAAGCATCTAACACGATAAGCTTCATCGCATCACTTAGCACCATTATATTTCTCATAAGTGGTCTTCCCTTAAAGCGGCGTCGGATCACCACTTGGATTGTAATGCTAACTATGTGGGTTGCGATAACCTGCACAGCATTGAGTTATTCAGTCCTCATGGTATTCGCCTCACCGGAGAAGGACAAAACGTATGATCCGCTTGATCCGATTAAGGATCCAGTAGTTGTAATTGCGGTGAAAGCATGGACATGGTTGATGTCTCTTATTTTCCTGTGCCATGTAATCCGCTTAATCTGGAAATTGGTACTCAAAGTCCTGAAGTTAGTCTGCAAAGCCCTGAAATTTGTCTACAAAGCCTTCAATAAAGGGAAGAGGGAGGATCCTATGGTTTAGTGGCTGTCTACTGCTAAAGTGCGTTTGTCCTAGAAGAAATGCATTGAGCCATGAGTCCATGCAAGAGTAGATGCTATATATTATGTGCTATTCAGTGTGCCCATTAGCCAATTATGTACGATACGTTTGAGAATGCATGTGTCTATGTGCTGGTTTAAACAATAAGTGTCTTAGACGTTGATGGATGATGCGTGTAAAAGAATGGAGTTTACATGGATGATGGAATGGAGTATCAACAGTAGTTACTATTAATACATGGAATTCTCTTCTCTTTCTTCTTTCTTTATATGATGTGCTTAATGTAAGGAGTGAGTTGTGGTTGTAGTCAGATTACAGATGGTTACAAATAAGAAGAGAACACTTGCTAAGGTATTTGTTTTTTCCCTTAACTAGATCAGGTACGACCGGGGGACTTTCCAGCTGGGGAAGAAAAAAAAGTATGCCAGTGGTCATAATGCCAACTAAAGATGGAAAAATACTAACCATAATGAACTACCAATTGCGACTAATTAAGAAAATTAAAATCATCAATGGATAATTACTGACGACAACATCCCCAACTTACGAAGTGTAAAGCAATGTCATTAGTTTTAATAAAACGGTTCGAACAATAAGTGCAATATTATTGTGAGGAGTTTAGCCAATATATCACAGCTTTAGGTCAATTAGCAAGTGTTTTATCACTTGCGATGGTTTGAGATAATTTACTATGTTATAAGGAAATCACTTAGTGTAAGTACTCTTCAAAGTAGCAACGTCTCTTAAGACAATCATATGCCTTATAGTAAGTAATTAAAAGTAGTAATTTACCCTATAAGATGTAATGCACCTCTAAGGTAGTCATTTCCCTCGTAATTAGTAAATAGAGTGAGTGCTCATTCTTGATGATCTTAATTATACTTATTCTTAATAAATTGCTAGAACGGTCTAACTGTAGCAACGTCTTTATTGTATCATAACTGCAAAATGATGTTTGTAAGTCATACTTTTGCGTTCATAAAATTAGTTTCTACATTATTAAATTACCTTTACGCTCATAAGTATTAGTAAATGCGAAAGTGATCTTACAATTCATAAATTATCTTTGTGTTGGTAACCAGCCGATTTGGCACGTGGGATGCAATCCCTTTTTTTCTCACAGCAGACTCTTGACGCGTGGCTAATGATATGATCCCGTCATTTTTATGACTCAAATTTAATGAGTCCAATTTGGTACGAGTAACTCTTCTTCTTTTTTTCCCTAAAATGGGCTAGGATGGACTGAGAAAAATATAGTCCAACCCATTATTTCAAAACCCACGCACCCACGAGACTCGGGCCGTCAAAACGAGACGATGAGTCTTCCTCCATCTCCAAGTGCCACCGCCCCCTCACTCGCCCCAATCCTTCTGCCTCCGACGACCTGCCGGTGCCGGCTGCCAAGCCTTCGCCTCCTCCGGCACTGGTCGTGATGGGCATGTCCCCGAACTGCTCAGTCCTCAACCTCAAGTCCCGCCAAGTCCCGGTTGGTGTCATTCAAGATGATGAATCTGATGCAGGTACAAGTGTTATGGGCGACCGATCCGCTCGTCAAAGGGAGGGAAGGAGTTGGGGCCGGTGTTGGAGCAAAAGAGGAGAAGAATGGCTCTAGGTCGAAGAAGCTCTTGCGAAACAAGCTGCCTCTGAGCAGACATGGAGAAAGTCATAAGCTCGCTTCGACTATAGTTAATTCTCAAAAAGGGCTGAGGCGGCGAATCTACACTTGAGGCACCTTTCCAAGGCAGAGAAATCGTAACCCGTGCGACGATGTTCTTCCCTCAAACCGTGACCGGACTGTTTACACGCAATCTTAGACATGATTGGCAAAAATCAAAGACCAAAATTCTCTAAGGTAATTTCGCGAACAATCACAGATATTTCAAACACCCTTTTTGTCCTTTTCTTTTGAATATGGACATATATGAAAGCGTGAACTTTACCTACGTAGGCCAAATGAATACGATGTCCCCGCCGAATGGTCCCAAGATGAATCCCCAATTTCCTAAACACGGCATGTGAACTTCTAAAGCTCTTCTTATATTATTATTTGAGCATGCGCAGTACCTTATTCTTCAGCTAAGATTATTTAACTCAGGTGGACTCTGCTAGGAAGATGCTTGAAATGAGCAAAGGTGTCATAAGTGCATTTACGCTTAGTCTTTCAACCAACGTAGTTACTAATTGTTGAGAATGTTGAGTTTGACTGCATGAGCAAGCCTGATCAATTAAAGGAGAGTCCGAAAATTAAATATTTATGGATATCTGCAACTGTGTACAATGCAAACCCATATTTCCTTTTGTGTTCATAAAATTAGTTTCAACGTCATTAAATTACCTTTAAGTTCTTACGTATTAGCAAATGCAAAAGTGATCTTACAGTTCATAAATTATCTTTTTGTTGGTAACCAGTCAATTTTGCACGTGGCGTGCGGTCCCTTTTTCTTTCTTGCAGCAGACCCTAGAATCGTGGCTAATGATATCCCGCCATGCCTCCTTTGTTTAGAAGCTTCTATTATACATTTGCCCCCACAGATGGGAGCTTGTATGATTCTTATAATTATGAGACATATGAAGCAAATTATTAGTTAACTTTCAACCTCAAATATTTTTAAAGTATGACTGTTAAAATATTTCATATTGCTTGATGGCGCGGTTTATCTGTATTTTATATACATGTCCTCTCCTTCTATTATCAGTTCAAGCATTTAAGTTGAATCATTTATCGTAATACCAAAGCCAAATTATGCTCTAATTTATTTCTATGTACTTTACATTTTCTTTTCTGTCCATCTATCAATTTAAGTTTTTGAAATGAGCTTTTCAACTATGATAAACAAATTCAGTGTTTAGAAATGATCGCTAACATGCATGATCAATGGTAGTTTCTTTTCTTCTTTTCCATTTCTAGCCATTGTTGGTAAGCAATTGTCAATCTCAAATTCCGACTAGCAAGGTTCTTCCAAGTTCTATTTATTAAAATAAGTAATAATTGAATTGTGGATACTTTATGATTGATAGGAGAAAAGTTTTAAAAAAGTCATAAACACATTGAACTAATGTCAATTTAGTCATAAATCTATTGTATTAGTGCCAATTTAATCCTAAATCTTTTAATTTGACACAAATTCAGTCTTTCCGATAAATTTTAGTTGGACATTGCTAACATGGACGCTAGTTGACTAACGTGGCACTACCGATGCTAACATGAAATATTATTCTAATAATTTTTAATTTTTTATTATTTTGTCCATTTTTTTTCTTCTTTTTTTCTTTTGTCTCTCCTTTCTTCTTCCTTTTGCCGACGACTAACCACAGGCAATAGCCAGGCGGGCAAGCCTTGCCAAATTTGGCCTAGGTGAGGCCGACCCTAGACTATGCTAGGGAAGCCCTCGCCGAGGCTTAGCCTTGCCATGGCTAGGCAAGGCCAACCGGCCCAACCATTGCACGTGGCCGATGGCCGGTCGCCGACAAAATGAAGAAGAAAAGAAAGAAAAAATCAAAAATTATTTAAAAATTATTAAAAACTGTCTCTGTTAATATCAGTACCATGTAAGCCAACCAACATCTACGTTCGCAGTATCTAGCCAAAATTTCTTAGAATGACTAAATTGGCACTAAATCAAAAGGTTTAGAACTAAATGGCACAAATAATGCCTGATTTTGATTTTTTGTTCCTAAATTGCATTTGGTAAAATTTTTGTTCTGAGCAGTTTTGGACAAGAATTGAGAATAAAAAAATATGTGATTCTCAGTATGGGAATCAAAAAAAGAATCAAAACAGTAAAAGTCTTCTTCTTCCCTTCCGCCATCCCGCGACCGCCATCCACCACCGTCCATCGCTGTCCGCCGCCACCCGTCGCCGTCTGCCGGTCCGGCGAGCTCGCTGGAGGCTCGCCGGGCCAGGGCAAGGTCCGGCGAACTCGCTAGTGGCCAAGCAAGCCTCGATGGGGTTGGGTGAGCCAGCCCGGTGAGGGTTGGCCTTGCTCGATCTGGCAAGGCCAAGCCTCGCCGGTAGACAGGCGGACCTCGCTAGGGCTGGGTGAGACACATCTATTGAAATTGGTGATGCAACGGAAGCTAATCGTAATTTTACAATTAAATCAAGAGCAATGGAAATCGACAGAGAAATAAAAGGAGGACCAATAAAAGGACGAGAGATTTACTTAATTCAGTCGGACCTTCAGAATCTACTTTCACAAGGATTTGCAAGATGTATGAACATACCATTCGTCCATCTGCAGTCACCGGCCGAATAATCTTATTTGAGGTTGACCTATATCACTAAGCCAAGCCATGCCATCGTTAACCCTAACCTTTGCCGGAGCGTCACCAACAGCAAGCAACATCATCCATCAAACATCCTTTATACACAGTCTCGAGAAATATATGAATGATGACAATAGAGACGTAGCATTGGATATGCAGGAACTGCAGTTAAAGATCTGTGCGCGCGTCAACACCCCCTCGGACATCCCTCCCCGGTTATCACCACGGTCAACACCGAAGGGGCGTGTAAAATGCAGGGCAAAAACCCAACAACACAGAGTCAGATTCAGCAAACACGGAAATACGAAACTCTTACGCGACAACTCGAAATTCGGTCGACGTCATTTAAGCTAAGTCAATATGCTTTAAGATCTCCTGATAACGGGATGAATATGCAGTGAGCCTTTTTTGAAAGCATTTTGTCGAACGAGTGGTGGGCAGGCATTTTCCTTGTCTCTATGTTCGAAGCAAATGAAAGATTGACATCCACATAGAAACCAAACATACCGACATATTGGATTTTTCGTTCAATCAGAAACTTGAGTTTGACACCTCTATCCTTGTTTTCAGGAAACGGAGGCAGAGCAATATGTTCATACCTATCCTAAAAAGGACCATCATATTGGTAAATTAAAATCATGATCAACAAAAGCATGGTTTAGAAATGATCACTAACACAAGCGCTCACCGGTTGTTTTCAGTTGAACTAGTCCCCGAACCTGGAGAAACCCGGTTCGGAATGGACATCAAACGAACCGAAGAGGAAATCATCACAATGATAGAACCACTTTTTATTAGTTGATATCGTTGCAGAAATTGATCTGACTTGTTCTCCTGCGCAGGGCTTCATCTGCATCTTCTTTGTGACCAAAAGATCAGCAGCTGATCGTGCCGGGCTTCGGATCCACCCAACAAGAGGCCAATGCAGCTGGGCACCTGCTAGCGGTCTCCAGATTAGAAGGGGAAAAAAGTTTAATGCCTTCAAATGTTTGCTCTGAAGGGCTAATCTGCTGCTGTGAGCAGAGTGACATGAGAGAAGTCCTCACCGCAGCCATCGGAATGATGGACAGGATCAAAATCCACATCATGGGGTGGCCCAACCAAACGCGCCTTACCATGTCCCCATCAACGGGCGCGGCGGCTCTCGTCCTTTTAATGTACATTGCTCGCAACATCTGTCGTTAAAAGATTGAATGTCTAAATAAAAAGATTACGTGCCAATGAAATTTTTACATCGGTCATGAGAGGGAGAATAGGGACTTTTGAGTTCTTTGCAATGTTTTCTGAATGGAGGGAGCAAGTGATTCAACCATATAACCTAAGAAGCACCGACATTCTTTAAGAGCTTTCGTGTCGTGTTGGACACTTCGACACATGTTCAACACTCTCCGACACTCGATCAACAACTGTTGGAAAATCCAATGCATGATCAATTTTTTCGACACTCGAATCGGAATTCTGACATGTGAGTTTCCGACACATGATTCTGACATGCGAGATTAATTTCATAAATTTTCAATAAATGAATAGTCAATATGTGTGTGTGTGAAAAATAAAAATCAATATTTTTGAATAACAAATTAGGAATGAAAAAAAACTTAATATTTTATTATTTTTTCTTTTGACTCTTACTTTTCGTGATACACAATTTACTTTCAAGTTTTTCTTTTTCTTTTGACACGTCGACACATAAGTCTAAGATAATTTTGAATAATATTTTTATTTTTAAATTTTTTATTATTTTTCTTTCCTTTTATTTTTCCTTTTGTCGGCCACTGGTCATGGTCGGGTAGGTTGGCCTTGCCTAGGTGAATGTCATTGTTGCATACCAAAGGCGCCAGACAAGTGTGAGCCCCAACTAAGTGAAGGTGAGGCAACCTTAGCCTAGGCTAGTCTTGCCTGATTTTGTGGGGTTCACCTTGCCTAGGCCAGATTTGGTGAGGCTGCCTAACCTGAGTGAGAGGAGCCTTCATTGGGGCTCGACCTTGCCAATGGCAAGCAACAAAGACCCTCACTACTGACCCGACCATGGCTAATGGTCTGCAACTTGTCATCCAAAATGGAAAGCAAAAAGGAAAAAAAAATCCAAAAAAAAAAAAAAAAATATTAAAATTTATTAAAAATTATTGATATTAGCATTGATCGTTTTCGTGTAGACTGGATGGGGTCCACATTAGCAATATTTAATTAAAATTAGCTGAAATGATTGAGTTGGTACTAGATCATAAGGTTTAGGAATAAATTGACACAATTAAAGAGTTTGAGATTCAATTTGTACAAATACCATAGATTTAGGATTTTTCTGACATTTTTTTCCTAAATCATCACAGGTTTTGATATTTGGAAAGGAAGTCACTCGTCCATAAAATTAACTACAACTTTATGCTTCACGTTATTTTCACGCTAATTCATTTAGATTAGAAGGAATGTAAAAATAGAGAAGCAGAAAAATTCAATAAGGGATGAGATTCCCTTTTGAAGGCATCATATAATAGTCACGAACATTAGAGGTCTTAAAAACAATAGAAGCAAACTTAGTCCTCAAAAGTATATAACATGGGCTTGAGATATCAATTGGTATATTCTGTTGTTACTCCTCTGCAGACTATAATCTTTCTGACTAATAAAGGAGTAGACCCGAACATTATGAACTCCAAAGGTTTCACAGCACTAGGCCTACTCACACAAGGCCAAAGCATGAAAAGAGCCTCAGAGATTATGGGTTCTATTCCTCAAACTCCAGAGAATCATGACCTGTCTAGACGAACCATCAATGCGAATAACACAGTTACCAAAGAGAGCAAGAGGGAAGCGAAGAAAAAGTGGCAAAACGGTATGCATAAGGCGCTAATGGTGGTGGCGATATTGGTAGCTACCATAGCTTACGAAGCAGGTACGAAACTACATGACGAATTCGCAAAGGCAAATAAGAACCTTGATGATTACGAGTTGTTTATAGCATGTAACAGATAAGCTTCATCACATCACTTAGCACCATGCTTCTCATAAGTGGTCGGTGTCGGATCACCACGTGGATTGTAATGCTAACTATGTGGGTTGCGATCACCTTCACAGCGTTGGGTTATTTGTTTCTCATATCACTCTCCTCACCAGAGAAGGAAAAAACGTATGCTAATGGTATAGTAGGAATTGCGGTGCAAACATGGGGAGGATTGATGTTTTTTTATTTTCCTGTGCCATATAAGCCGCTTAATCATGAAATTGGTACGCAAAGTCCTGAAATTTGTCTACAAAGCCTTCAAGAAAGGGAAGAGGGAGGATCCTATGGTTTAGTGGCTATCTACTGGTACAAGTGCGTTTGTCCTAGAAGAATTGCATTGAGTCATGAGGCCATGCAAGAGTAGATGCTATATAGTATGTGCTGTTCAGTGTGCCTATTAGCCAGTTATGTACGATACGTTTGAGAATGCATGTCTCTATGTGCTGGTTTAAACAATAAGTGTCATAGGCGTGTTGATGGATGACGCATGTAAAAGAATGGAGTTTACATGGATGATGGAATGGAGTATCAACAGTAAGTAATATTAATACACGGAATTCTCTTCTCTTTCTTCTTTCTTTATATGATGTGCTTAATGTAAGGAGTGAGTTGTGGTTGTAGTCAGATTACGGATGGTTACAAGTAAGAAGAGAACACATGTTAAGGTATTTGTTTTTCCCTCAACCAGATCAGGTATGACATGGGGGCTTGCGAAGGGAACGGTATCGTTGTTTTTCATTAGTAATGGTTCAATTGTAACCGCAAATTGGTTTCATGAGTCCCTGGCAACTAGGGGATGTGTGAAGGAATTTAAATATAAATCTTATAATAATCACATACCATATTTACTTCACATACCATATAAATCTTTTTTTTTTCCCAAAAAAGGATCACGCATGGGTAATATCTATGCACCGATAATTCTTACATTTTTTTTTTTCATTTTGTTTGATTTCATTTATAGAATTTTTCTCCCAATGTTGTAAATGATATGTTTTTTTTTTCAATTAAAATTATTTAATGTACATGATGCACATAACTTTGAACAACACGTTACTTGTTTTGAACGTGAAATATTGACGGTACATGAAGTGCTTATTTTGAGCCTCCTTAAATTAGAAGTGCAATTTAAATTTTACTTTAATATCATGACATGGCTAGATAGAAGTAGAACTATACCAAATATGCGTAAGTATGACAATTTAAGGGCACTTTTTAAAGAGTAATAAAGATAAAAGTATTTATTTATACGTTTCTAAGGAAGAATAATTACCTTTTGTGAATTGAAATTAAGTAGTTCGTGAAATAGATTTTTTTTTTTTTTTTTTTTTGGTAAAGGGTAAATATATATTAACTAAAGAACCAAGGAGCTACACAAATGTACAGCAACAGACCCTGGCACCAAGGCTTACACTCAGAAGACAACCAGTCAAGAGAGTGGAAGAATGCCAAGGAAGGGGGGGGGGAGCTGCAGAAAGAGGAACAAACGAACAGCAACTAGAAGCAGGCTAAACAGCAGCCACAAAAAAGAAGAAGGGGAAAGACGAAGGCACCCGCGCAGGGGAGAAGGAATACAACCAGAAACCTAAAAGATAACGAGCTAGGGACACCACGGAAGCATCCAAAGCTGAAGAGATCGGACGCCACATCACGCAAGGAGAATACCTTGGAAGTACCGAAGATAGCCAGCAACTAGTGTCGAGCAGAAAGCGAACAACCAATGAACGGGAACCCTCCGGGGAAAAAAACAAAGAAGGAGGGAGGGTGTCATTAGAAAACTTGCCGAGATGTACTGCAAAGAAACCAACCAGAATCTTGGAGGTACTGACCAGTAAAATGTAACTCCTTAGTCAAAGATCGAGGGATGGATACCCCAATAGATTTGTGTTTTGATCTTTAACTAACATGAAATTGTTCCAGCAAAACGAAATTAATGTAAAACTGGGGAGTGTACTCTTCTACCCCCTTGTAGAAAAAAAGATTTGAGTGATACATACATAGAAGAAAAAATTACCTTTATATTTTAATTTTCTAAAATTACCTTTATTTAACGTGAGGTATGCTTGGTTTATTTAACTAGATGCTAATTTGTGTTATTTGAGTAATATTTATAATTTTGGGTATTTATTCGAGATTGGGTAATTTCGGCATTTAATTAGAAAATACTGGGCGTCGGTTTATAGCGCCAAATATGTGTTTTTATTATACCCGATAAAATAATCATGTGTGGGTAAACGGTCGGCCTAAGCCAAAACACCATATCTTTCTTTTATAAAATCCCACTAAATATAATAGTCCACAAACACATTATTAGTGTGATAAACTGACGCTCGATTTGACCCAAAAAAAAAAAAAAAACTGACGCTTAGTATTTTCTAATTAAATATCGAAATTACCCAATTTTGGCATAAATACCCAAAATTATAAATATCATTCAAATAGCACAAATTAGCCTCTAGTTAAATAAACCAAGCATACCTCTAGTTAAATAAACCACGCGCGACGGCGGCGTGTTGGCGGTCCAACGGGGCTGGCGACGGCAGGGAAGGGGCTAGCTAGTTTTTGCTAGTCTTCTCTGGTTCTTTGGAGCTTCAAAAGGGACTAAAATGGAGAAAGCAAGCCCTTGGAGAAGACGAAGACAGCTGAAGATAGAGGAGGGTCCCCCTTGGCCACACCTAATTTCTCCTTGATCCTTGGTTGGCCCCCACTTGCCTTGGCTGTTATCCACAGCCATTTGCAGCTTCTTGGCTTCCTAAAAAAGTCTCCCAAGTGCTCCAAAAGTTGAGGGACCAAGGGCCTACGAATTTTGGGCACTTGCCACTCAATTGGATTCAATTCCCCTTCAAGACTCTACTAATTGGATTCAATTTGATGCCCAAAATCCCAAAGGTGCCATCGTCAAAATCAACATTTTTCCTCACCAATAGAACCATCTTGCATCCCAAAATGCGATAAAAAATGATCCCCTAAATTTTCTGAACAAAAACAACCTTATTTTGAATTTTCGCCAAAAATCCCGATTTGCATAAAAATCTTTGGAGGACGAGTTGACGTTTTTAAAATGAATTGTGACATGATAGAACTTTTAATTTCTGAAATCGGATTCAAATTCGCGGTTAATTTCAATCGGCGCAATTTTAGCGTGACCTAACCTACCGGGTAGCTTTTAGAAATTTTTCGTGCAATTGACCCGTGATCGTTTATTTCGAGTCACAATGTACATCTTCGACACATTGACAACTCTTGGTGGTCATGAAAATCTTGAGATTTCAAATACGAGCATAGGGTACCAAAACGATAGAAAAATTAATCTAGTGCCGATCGACGATAATTTTGCAATCTAGTGGAATCTCCCACACTTTGATCATCTATCTCAGACGAACCGACCTATCTTTGATCCATAATCAATTTTTAAGCGTGTTGTAATGATCTCTAAAGATGAGCACGATTGAGTAGTCGATTCCTAGTCGAATTCTCAAGTCTATCGCGTTAAAATCCCTTAATGGCTTCCCACGATAATCTGGTTATCTCATGAGTGATCAGCTCAGAGAATAGCACTATAGGCGCATCGATGAAATGTCCGATTCATTTAATTGAAAACAGAACTAAAATTTCAAGATATCACGCTAGTAGTGCTTTAGCTTGAACATGTTTAACTTTGGACTTCAAATTTAAACTTGTCATTCGGTTTTCACATATATATCCTATAATTGCTTTGCTCTCGTGCAATGCACAGTTCAATTCATTTATTCTCCCTTTGTAATCATAGAAGCCTGCCAAGAGTCGCTTCTTATCCAAACCCTCTAGCCTAGCGACTACTATTCACCCTCATCAGATCGAATCGTTACATATAGAGTCGTGAGTGACATCTATTGAAGCATATGTGTACACAATCATCCTAGGCTTCTTCATTTAAATAAGAAAACCATTCTTGTGGTGGTAGGGGTATACATTCTATGTGGTATATTTTCCTGTCTTGTACCATTGAGGACTTTCGTAACTGATTAAATCAATCAGGAACTTAGGGTCCTTCAATCTTTGAAATTTTTAATGGAAGAAAGAGAAGATCAACTCTCTTTGGCAGAATTTCGGAGGCATAGCAAGGCTGATGCCTCCACATTGAGCTTAAACTATTTGTAAGCTCGAAATCACTTGGGAATATCGTGTTGAGAAGGCCGACTTCTAATGTGGTAGTGATACTATTGCTCATTTGTTTCTATCTTCCTAACACACAAGTAGAATAATCTCCGTGAAAGTTCCTAGGTCACGACTCATTCCAATTGATTGAGCATTAGTGCAAAAATTATTTCTGATAAATCCATGAAATTCATGTCCTTTCAAAGTAATCCATGTTCACAACAATTTGCATGAGTATAGTGTGGCCGCTTTACATCACCAAAGGATTTCCTGGCTCCAGTGGGACACCGACGTCAGGGAACTTGACCTATACAGGACCAAATGGAGACGAGACTCGGGCGGAAAATGGCCGACAGGCGAATCCCCACGTACCCACGGTAGGCCCCAGGAATCATCACCTTTTTTGACATCCAAGGACATGAGCAGGAACTGAGACAAATAATTGCTGATGAGATAGATCAACCAATCATTTTTCGGTCTTCGTCAAGCCTACTATGAAGGTTGATTTGGTTGTCACGGTATACATTCAAGTCTCCAAATGGAGGAGTGAGTAATACGAAATTCTTTTCTTTCAGAGATCCAAAGATGGAGTTCGAGCTCGAGCTCAGAGAAGCCGCCATGGAAGGAAATGTGCCTTCTTTGCTTGAGCTCCTTGGAAAAGACAGGTTGCTTCTCGATAGAATCATGACTGGCAATCAAATTGAGACTCCTTTGCACATTGCAGCCATGCTTGGACACTTGAAATTTGTGGAAGAGGTCCTAGCCCAGAAGGCCGAGCTGGAAAAAGTGCAAAATTCTCAAGGTTTGACGCCTCTTCATCTCGCAGCAGCAAAAGGGTACCTTAACATAGTAGAATGCTTGTTAAGAGTTAGCCCAGAAATGTGTTCCATCTATGACAGATACAAAAGAAACCCTCTTCATGTCGCGGCCATGAAAGGGCATGTGGATGTGTTGGAATGCTTGGTTCGAGCAAGTCCTGATGCAGCCTGCAATGATGCTGAAAATGGCCAGACGATCTTGCATTTATGTGTGAAGCACAATAGACTGGAAGCTTTGAAGGTTGCGATTGCGATAGATATCATACGCAATGATCAGTTCATCAACTCAACGGATGAAGATGGCAACACAATTTTGCATTTGGCTGCTGCAGATAGACAAACTGAGGTACGTTCATACAACTAAGCCTCTGCACTAGTGAAATTCAGTGAGCTTATCAATAAAAAAGGCGGTTTAAGGAAATATGAATGTCCTAGAAATATTCAGAAGCTAAAAGTTATCTAATTATAAATCATCACAGGTTATGATATTTGGAAAGAAGTTATTGGTCTGGATAATTAACTACAGCTTTACATTCACGCTATTTTCATATTAATTTTATCTAGATTAGAAGCAACATAAAACCAAAGATAGCAGAAGATATTCAACAAGGGATGAGTTTCCCTTTTGAAGGCATCAGATATATATCACAAACGCTAGAGGACTGAAAAACGCTAGTAGTAAAGTGAATTCTAAAAAGTATATAACATGGACTTGTCAAGTTCAAACCTGACACCAATTGGTATGTTCTATTGTTATTGCTCTGCAGACAATTGACTTCCTGATTGATAAAGGAGTAAACCCGAACATCAAGAACTCCAGAGGTTTTACAGCACTACGCCTATCAGCACAAGGCCAACGCGCAGATAGAGCCTCAGATATTGTGGATTATGTTCCTCAAATTTCAGAGAGTCACGACCAATCCAGGCGAATAGTCAATGCAGAGAACACGGTCACCGCCGTCCATCCACCTGAAGGAGAAGAGAACAATGAGGAAAGTAAGAGAAAGTGGCAAGAGAGTATGCATGAGACGGTAATGCTGGTGGCAGTGTTGATAGCTACCGTGGCATTTCAAGCCGGTATTACCCCACCTGGCGGCACTTGGCAAGATGATTTCCAGGGCGATAAAGATCGTAAACCACATAGTGCGGGCTACTCCATAATGGCAGATAAGGAACCGTTTAGATATGAGTCATTCCTTATTTATAACACTATAAGTTTGGTTGCATCGCTTAGCATCATTCTGCTTCGCATAAGTGGTCGTAATTCAAAGCAGCGTCCGAATTCCAAGCAGCGTTCGATCTCCACGTGGATTGCAATGCTGATTTTGTGGGTTGCGATAATCTCCATGGCGTCGACTTATACCATCTCCTTAACATTCTCATCACCAAATGTTAATATAGGGAGCAGACTTCTAAGTATTGTGCCGGGATGTGTTGGATTCATGGTTTTTCTTCTTCTCCTGGTCAACGTTTTAAAATTAATCCTGAAGGTGGTAGGCAAAGTCCGGAAATGCTTTCGCGAATTTTTGGAAAGACGGAAGCGGAAGGATACTTTGGTTTAGTGGCTGTGTATCCTTACAAGTGTGTTTGTCCCAGAAGAAGTGCCCTGAGTCATAAGTGGCAGAGGGAGAGAGAGGACTATGGACAACATATGTAGGCATGAAGATATATGATGTGCTTAAACTCCTTGTTTGTCCGCTTCATCATCCGCTGGGTCTGTATTTGCAAGTGGTGATGCAAAAGTTCTATCCTTCTTTCTTATTTTTTAGTCGGAGCCCTTCGTTTAATTTTTTTTTTTTTTTTTTTTTTTTTGGTTTTATGTTTGCTTTTCCTTTTCTAAACGTGAGGATTCTACAGAAAAAATCTTCCTTCCCTACTCAATGTTAAGAAGCATTTCTAAGCAGGATGGAATCACAGAGCATAATTTTAGGACTTATACACAAAAATGCTGAAAAGAATTCGGAATTTGCTTTCACTTGGTCTTAATTTTGAGCGGTAGTGATACTGCTGCAACAAGAGCCACAAAAGTGATGTTTAAAGGGGATGATCAGTAGTTCAAGTTATAATACTTTGGCCTTCCACAAAGCTATTCCGGATTAAATTTCATCAATGATACATGATTAAAAAGAATAATGGAGTCATAATATTTTATAAATCAAAAGTTTACAGATTAAGGAACGCGTCATTGGAGATACCACAAATATTTTTCTTGAGAATATGGGCTAAATTTGTGGGCACGTGTTTTCCTCTCGTCAAGGATTTGGGCATATAAATAAGGTCAAAACGGGGGAGCATATAGTGATGAATCTTTTTCAAATGATCAAGCGTACATGGAAAGAATTCAGTATTAGATATGGCAAAAGAAAACTAACAAGGCACCCGTTTACTCAACCAAGGAAAAGAGAAGAATTCTTTCCAACTTTTGAAAGACGATCTCAGCATTTAAGCACAAAATTCCAAAAAATAAAGAGGAGATATGGCCAATATTCAATGTCCATTTCGCCCAGCCTTTTCCACCATCAGGCCTTGACAGTCACTACTAGAAGTGTGCAAAAGACCGGGACTCACCCAGAACTGGTGGTTCTTAAGGAAACTAGTCCGATTCCTAGTTCCAATTTATAGAAACCGGTGGGTACCAATCCGGTTCCCGGTTCTATGGGCGGATCTACCCACCCGCCCACTCGGACCGGACCGATTATATTATAACAATATATTTAAAAAAATTCGAAATTGGCAAATCTAAAATTTAGGGCTCCTCCAATCATCATCTTTTCTCAATTCACTATATTCCTACTCCATCTCGTCTTTCTCAGTTCAAAATCTCCCCGAGCTCCCTCTTCCTCTCCAATTCACCTCCGAATCTACTCATCTCCCTTCAAGTCTTAGTTCAAACTCGGCGAAACAATGAGTTGATTCTCTTTTCCTCCCTTGAACTTGAACTCTCTCTCCATGTCGTCGCCGCCTCCACATTCACTGTCACTATCGTCCTCTTTGCTGTTGGGCTCGTCCCGCTTCTACCTCCCCTCTTCCTCCTCCCCCTCCTCAAGCTTCTCCCTATCATCCTCATCTTCAAGGACGAGCGAACTCCAGGTCTAAGAACGGCTCATCGTTCTCGTTGTCCTCCTCATTGTCGGTCTCGAGGGAGGAGTGGGAGACAGCGGAGGCGGTGGTGAAGATGGTGGTGGTGGTCGAGATGGAAGCGGAGTAAGGGTCGCGACCGCCGCCGATGCAAACACCGCCGCGGTGCTAGTACTTGAGGAGAATAAAGCTACCATGATTAGGAGAGCTAGAATAAGCAGATGTGGGGAGGGCAAAAAGGGGAACGCGTGGAGGTCGTACCGGTTCTATGGATCCACCTAGGAATCGGACTAAACCGGTGGTCCGATTCCCCGGGTGGATCCATGCAACTAACGGGCAGTTCACGGTTCCAATTTTTTGGAACCGGTTCTTAGCGGGCAGTTCTGGTTCAAGGTCGGGAATGTTTGAGAAATCCTCTTGAAGTGTTTTGAAGTTGACAAAACGTTTCCATCGAAGTCGAAGGCTTGCGAGACTTTGCTATTTAAAGTCCGAAGACCTCCGGACAGCCGAGACTCAAGACTTAAAGTCTATCATCATTGTGATTTTAATCCATTGAAGAAAGGCTATCCAGATCTGGTTGTTTCATTAAGGATGTGGCCTTATCGATTGGAGAAGATCTCTTGGCTGGATATGATATAACGGAATCCTTTATTTGATCATAATTGATTCGAAGATTAAGGATCGATGATTGGCAAAGTATACTTGGAAAGTTCTACTTATGGAAACCGAGATCCCGATTGTATGGGCGAACAGATTGATGGGCTATCGACATGTTCCTTTAATAGCTTGAATGATCTTCCTAATTGATTCCGTCCAACGGATAGATTGGAGGAATTCCTTTGGTAAGTGCCAACGGGTATGATGGCATGAATGAGTATATAAGGAAGACGTTCCAGTTGTTCGAGAAGGTGCACGATAGAAGAATTCCAAAGTCTGAAGCTCCTTGTTCTTAGTCAATTCATTTGTTGAGCAAAATCGTGTAAACGAAAGAGAGTCCATATTCGTGAGAAACCTTGAGGAAGTGTGGTAGAACATCTACATTGTGGAATCAAGGAAAAGCGTGGCCGTAACTTCTCTTTTGTTCATAGTGAAATCCAGCCGGTGGGCTGTCGGTGCGGAAGAGTGGACGTAGGCTTGGAATAAGCCGAACCACTATAAATCTTGTGTTCATTTCTCTCTTCCCTAACCTTTACTTCGCTTTGATCATATTTTCCTTTCTATCGTTTGCCTAGAATTGCTTCTGTATCACGAGAAATTGTTTATGCACCTATTCACCCCCCCTCTAGGTGCTTATACTAGATATCTCAATTGGTATCAGAGCTTGTGTACTTACTTTTGTTGAAGTGTTTTACTTCAGAGTTAAAGATCCATGGCTAGTATGTTGGCTCCAGGACTAGTAGAAGGGCAAAGCAATACCAGACCACTTTACTTTGATGGAAAGGATTACAACATATGGAAAAACAAGATGAAAGTATTCCTAAGATCAAAGGATCCTCTGGAATGGGACGTTGTAGAAAAAGGAATCATTCCTAAAGCTACATCTGTCTCAGAAAGAGGAAAATATGTTGTTGAGTCTAGCGAAATGACTCAGGAAGAGAAAATCAAGAGGCAGGCTCTTGATGCAAAAGCAATTTATTCTTTATATTGTGCTTTATCCCCTACTGAATATAACAGAATATCTTCTTGTGTTATAGTTAAAGAAGTCTGGGATAGATTACATATTACTTATGAAGGAACCGATCGAGTGAAAGAGACTAGAATCAACATTCTCCTCGGTCAATATGAAGCCTTCAAAATGAAACCAGGAGAATCTATAACGGATATGTTCACGCTTTACGTAAATCGTGAATGGTCTTGAAAACCAAGGTCAACCAACTTCGATCCCATGAAAGTAAACAAGCTACTGCGTGACTCTCCAAGGATTGGAATCACATAAAGACCTCAATCGAGAGACCCAAAGAATCATGCCACTATCTCTGTTGATGAGTTGGTTGGGACTCTTCGGTCTTATGAAGTGGAACGAATCAATGAAGACGAAGACCCTAAAGGTAAGAAATCCATTGCATTAAAATCTAATGATGATTCTGATGTTACAGATTCTGAAAATGATATGGATGATGAGGAACTTGCTCTCATGATAAGAAGATTCGAAAGCTGAACAGAAAATGAAGAAGATTCAATCCAAAGAAACAAAGTTTTCAAAAGCAAATGAGACTAAGTCTGGGTTGAGGATGATGAATCAAACAAAGATGTAGTCGCTTTGAATGTAAGAAAAATGGACACATCGAGACCCAACGTCCTCTTCGAGGAATAAGAAAGGAAAACTGAAAAGTACCGAAAAGCTCTTAAAGCTGAAACCTAGAGTGATACAGAGTGTGAAGAAAGTGATGATGATTATGCCAATATATGTCTGATGGCACAATCGGATTCAGATTCAAATTCCGAGACAGATTCAGACTCAGAAAGCGAATTTGAGGTAAATAACTTCAAAATCCCTATTAAGGTTTCAAAGTATATTGATGAATTGTGTTTCGGTCTTAAGACTTCTCTTAAAAGAATTTCCAAACTCAAGAAGGAAAATTCTGCTCTAAAACAACAGGAAAATATTTTGAAAGAAAAAGTGAAATGTTTAGACAATAATGTTTCTTCTCTTAAAGAAAGTGAAGATAATCTTTTAAAAGAAAATGCATTCTTGAAAATGATATCTCAAATATTTCCAAAAGATTTTCCATAGGATCCGAGAAACCGGAAAAAATTCTCTCGTTCAAAGACCTTATTTCAATAAATCTGGTTTGGGAATGACTACCGAAACCATTCATTTAATTGATTTTCCTAAAGTGAAGGAAAGAATCAAACAAAGACCCACAAGAGATGCTTACAAAAATCATTTTAAAAGGATTTTTGTAAAACCAAAGAGGTCGCAATGCTCTCGGATGCTCAAAGTGCAATAGTGCGAGATCATTTTGAAAAAGAATGTCCTATGATTTGGAAACTGTTAAAAGGTATGGGCAAAAACCGCATATCATACTAACAACAATGGACCCAAGGAAATATGAGTACCAAAGAAGGTTTGAGTTTCTTTTTTAAATGCAGGTTACTATCAAGAAAAAGGTAAAATGGTATCTGGATAGTGGATGCTCAAGACACATGACAGGAGACTCAAATTACTTCATAAAGCTTGTTCGAGTAAATGGTGGAAAAGTCTCTTTTGGAGGAAACGGCAAAGGAAAAATTATGGGATTTGGAACTGTAAAGATTGGAAATCTCAAAATCAGCAATGTTTCCTTAGTGGAAGGGCTTAATTACAATTTGCTCAGCATTAGTCAACTATGTGATACTGGTTTCAAAATCAACTTTCAAGAGTGGATATGTTCAGGAATTAGTAAAGATTCTACTCAGTCATTCATGGGTCGAAGACATGGAAATATCTACCTCTTGGATGTGAAACCAGATGAATCGCAATGCCTAATCTCAATCCAAGACGAAGCAAACTTATGGCACAGAAAGCTTGGGCACGTCAATATGAAGCAAATAGCCAAAATCTCAGCAAAGAAGCTTCTTCTGCATATGGATCTATTTGGACCAACCAGAACACAAAGTATTGGAGGTAAGAAATACTGCCTAGTAATTGTGGATGATTACTCACGATTTACTTGGGTATATTTCTTGACAAGTAAGTCTGAAACTTTCTCTTACTTTGAAAAGTTTGCTAAAAAGGTTCAAAATGAAAAAAAAGGGTATGTTATCTCAAGTATAAGAACATATCATGGAGGTGAATTTGAAAATCATGATTTTACAAAATTATGTGATGAATCTGGTTTTCAGCATGTATTCTCCTCTCCATATACCCCAGAGCAAAATGGAGTTGTGGAAAGAAAGAATAGATCACTTCAAGAAATGGCTAAAACTCTTTTAATTGAAAGTAACATCTCTTCAAGTTTTTGGGCTGAAGTAGTTTCTACAGCATGCTACATTATAAATAGAGTTTTTCTAAGGTCTATTCTGGAAAAAAAAAAAAAACCCCTATGAACTATTCAAAGAAAAGAAACCCATTGTTTCATATTTTCATGTATTCGGATGCAAATGTTTTGTACTGAAAAATGCAAATTATCAAGTTGGTAAGTTTGAAGAAAAGTCAGATGAAGGCATCTTCCTTGGATATTCAACCACAAGCAAAGCATACAGAGTCTACAACAAAAAGACTCAAACAGTGGATAAATTCCAAGATTCTACGCAAAATCAATCAATTTAGACTCAGCTTGAAGAATCTGAACCTGCTCCAGACTCTACAAAGTCTAAAATAACTCAGACTTTGAAGGACCAGCAACAAGTGACTTGTTGAAGATTCAAGTGAAGGAAGTGACCATCAATCGGCAGATTAACCAAAGAAGCGAAAACATAAGTCCGGTCATCCCAAAGATCTTATTATTGGCGACATCAATGAAGGAATTCGCACAAGATCCAAAAGGCGCGAAGAATCTAGTGATGTGGCTCTTGTTTCTGAAATAAAACCCAAAAGCATAGAAGAAGCTTTATCGATGAAAGCTGGATTGAAGCTATGCAAGAAGAGCTCGAGCAATTCGGTATTAATGATGTCGGGAATTGACTCCTAAACCGAAAGGTAAGTCTACGTTATTGGAGCTAAATGGGTTTTCGAAACAAGATGAACGAGAAAGGAAAAGTCATAAGAAACAAGGCAAGACTTGTGGCCAAGGGATACACACAAGAAGAAGGGATAGACTATGACGAGACTTACGCACCAGTAGCAAGGTTAGAAGCAATTCGACTATTACTTGCTTTTGCTTGTTATAAGAATCTCAGGTTATTCCAAATGGATGTCAAAAGTGCCTTCCTAAATGGATTCATCCAAGAGGAAGTCTATGTGGAACAACCACCTGGGTTTGAAGACCCAAGGAAACCAAACTCGTATTCGAGACTCAAAAAGGCTTTATATGGCTTGAAACAAGCTCCTCGAGCTTGGTACGACATACCAAGTAAGTTTTTAATTGAAAATGGATTTGTTAAAGGTAAAGTAGACACTAATCTTTTCATTAAAAGAGAAAACAAGAGTTTTCTACTTGTTCAAATATATGTCGATGATATTATTTTTGGATCCTCTAATGAAAGTCTGTGCAAGAAATTCTCTAAGACTATGCATGATGAATTTGAAATGAGCATGATGGGTGAGTTAACCTTCTTCCTTGGACTTCAAGTAAAACAATTGAAGGAATGAACTTTTATTCATCAAGAAAAATATGCTAATGATATTGTGAAGAAGTTTGACCTGGACAATTGCAAAAGGCTGATATACCAATGTCAAGCTCCGTGAAGATAGATAAAGATGAAGGAGGAAAGAAAGTTGACCAAAAGTTATACAAGAGTATCATCGGTTCACTTCTTTATCTTACCTTCTAGACGACATTTTGTTTAGTGTTTGCATTTGTGCTAAATTTCAAGCACCCTAAAGAATCACATTTAAATGCTGCAAAGCGTATTATCAAATATATTGCTTCAACTTCAAGCTTCGATCTCTGGTATCCTAAGAGGGGAGACTTTACTCTTCTTGGGTACTCAGACGCAGACTTAGCCGGATGCAGAGTTGATAGAAAGAGCACCTCAGGTACTTGTCAACTACTTGGAGGCAGGACAGTGTCTTGGTTTTCAAGAAAGCAAAGTACAGTAGCTCTCTCTATAGCAGAAGTAGAATATGTAGCTCTTGGAAGTTGTTGTTCACAAATTCTGTGGATAAAACAACAGCTAAGAGACTTTGGAATTGAATATTCATGCACGGAGATTAAATGTGACAACACCAGGGCAATTAATCTCACCAAAAATCCAATTCTTCACTCAAGAGCAAAGCATATAGAGATTCGACATCACTTCATTAGAGATCATGTTCAAAATGGAGAAATTACAATTCAATTTGTTGACTCAAAGAACCAACCGGCGGATATATTTACAAAGCCTTTGGAGAAAAACCAATTTGAAATTATCCGTTCCAGACTCAACATTTTGAGGTTTGAAGAAGTTAAAGTCTAGAGACTCTCAGACTCAGACAAGCAAGACTTTGACTATAAGTTATTCTCTCTCTCTCTAATCTCATCTTGAAAAGGTATGTTCATCAACCGTGTTGATTATTGTTATCTCAACCGCTATCTTTAATTGACGAAATAATTGCATCGTTTCCTTTAGAAAAAGAAGTTATTTTGATATGACCATTTTTCGAAAAAGGCAGTTATTTTTTTTTTTTAAAAAGGCATCTTTTCACTTTCCATTACGACGATTGGCATCCCCTCTTTACGGCTGTCTTAAATACAGTCGGGTTCTCCTTGCTTAACTCCAAAACCCTAAAAGCACCAATTTTCATTCCTGTTTTCTTATCTTGTTTAATCTTCGAAAAAGTTGTCATCTTTCTTGGGAAAGTCAAGCAAGGAATCTTTCAAAGACTAAGAAAGATGTCGTCTTCAAGAAAGTCTTCGAGGATCGCAAGCAGGGGACCATGGCGAATGAGTGAGGGGCCTACGCACTTCGATCTCACTGAAGAAGAAGTGTCTCCAAATCAACAGCAGAGCCCACAACATTCTCAGCAGCGTCATTCTCCTCCATCTAGTCCTCAAGATGTTGATCATCATCAAAATGAAGAAATCATTGAAGATGCAGACCGTAAGAGTTCAAAGGCCCTCTTTTATTTATAAGTCTGTATCGTGCTTTAAAAGGGACTGGTACTCCATTGAACTATGTGGATGATTTTCTTAAAGACAAAGGATATGGAAATGAATATATCTTTTGCGAAAAATGGAAAGTTTGGGAATTGCTCGTAAGGGGGTGGCGAAGAAACCCTTGCGAATATCCCAAGTGACCCTCATGATTGGGGATTTAATCTAGTGGATGGAAATGATGATAACAAATTATACAACGAATTTCAGCCAAGAATGGGAATTGCGGCGGAAAATCGAGGAAAAATGGGAGAGTTGTTTAGATCGAAGGAACAGAAGGATCTATACTCAAAATTGCTGAAGCGTGGGGTGATAAACCCTAGGAGTGTGGATTTTGACTTTCTGGATGCTGTAAATGTTAACTTGAGGGAAAAATTCGATCATCTTCAACTTGAGAAATTCTGCTCTAACTCCATAGAGGCATATCCTCAACTAACTGCTTATTTCTATTCAAATCTTAGTTTCTTGGATTCGAATAGATTCTCCTTCAGTGTCAAAGATCAAGACTTTGTTGTGGATATGGACATGCTGGTAGATGTGTTAGGAGTTGAGAGAGGAAGATATCAATGGATCAAAGTTTCTATTGCTTGTACTACTCTGGAACTTGTTAAGGACAGGAGAACAGAGGGAAAGATTTCCTATTCAAGGATGAATGCATTTAACATCTTGCTGCACAAAATTGTAATCAATTGCCTCAGACCGAAATCAACTTCCAAGACTGATGTCTCAAGTTCAGAGGCAAAGCTAATGTATGCTATCATCACTGGGAAAAGGTTTTCTCTTCCTCACACTGTTATGTTCCACATGTATAGAGTTGTGATGAAGGACAGAGGACAACTTTATTATCCAGGTCTTGTGATGAAGTTATTCAGACATCTGAACATTCAGCCTCCGCAAATTCTTTGTGCTTAATCGTGCGATCATATGGTGGTAGGATTGAAAATGGTGACCAAGATGCATCTGAAGGAACTAAGCAAGGCATTGGAGAAATTTAAGGAGAAGACTCGGTACCAAATCTCATCAATTCTCTTCTACGGGGAAAGAGGAAAGGAAGGAGCCCATGGATGCTCCATCTAAGAGAAGAAGAGCTCTCCTCTTTGAGGATGAAGATGATGAGGATAACATCACCATTTCTGCAATGGCTTTGAAGAATCTCAGTCGATCTGTTCCAGAGAAAGAGTCAGAACAATAGACAGAAGAAAGAGCAGAGAAAGAAGCAGAGGAAAAAGAAACGGAGGAAAGAGAAGAAGAAGAAGAAAGAGATGCTGAGCAAGAGAGAGTTGAAAAAGAAGAAGAGAAAAGAGATCAAGAAGAAGAAGAACATGAGGAGCACTCTCCACCTGAAGGCATGAACATAGGGGGAGACCAAGAGAAAAGAGGAATGTCCTCAAATCCTGCAACCAGTGAGGGAATCAATCGATCCCCAGCAGATCCAGAGGAGGTTTTTGCCTCTCAGTTTCCTGAGGAAGGTCATGAGGCTTCTTCGCCAAATCTGCGTGATTATGCTGATCTACCATCGTCTGGATTTACTCCATCAGATCGTGCTAACGCCAGTACGCAAACCAACAATTCAGCAGACTTTCACAGAGTGATGGATATTCTCTTGGAGATGCAAGGTCAGATATATGCATTGGGATGTGAAGTTCAGAACTTGCAGAATGCATGACAAGTCTCTTCGAGTTCATTAAATGATCAAATCCAAGCCATTTCTCTTCAGATTCAGGCTAATGCTAAGGGTGAGGATGTTGCTCAGCTAAAGGAAGACTTTAAAAGGCTGAAAGGCATCGTTCAGTCGATGGGAAATTTCCAGCTTATTCGTGTTCCCAAGAATCCTTGACTTCATTTTCATCTCAATTTTTTATGCTGACAAAAAGGGGGAGAGTTGCGAGACTTGGAAAACTTTGAACTTAAATTTGTCGAACTTTTGGTTTGTTTTGTGGTTTGTTTTGACTTGACTTGTGTGTCTGGATGTGGACTAAATTTGGGATTTGGATTTGACTGTTTGACTGCTTATTATTAACTACTATTGATATCTTGTGGATGGCTTTACTGCATACTGGACTAACCTATCTTCTGTGGCTGCAGACTTTAGTGTTATTCATTTAGCCATTTATCTATAAGATATGCATATGTGTTTGAGAAATGTTTTGCAGGTCAAAGTTTTCCAAATCTGCAGGAAAGTTTTGTCACCATCAAAAATGGGGAGATTGTTGGAGAAATCCTCTTGAAGTGTTTTGAAGTTGACAAAACGTTTCCATCAGTGTAGTCTGAAGGCTTGCAGACTTTGCTATTTAAAGTCTGAAGACCTCCGGACAGCCAGACTCAAGACTTAAAGTCTATCATCATTGACAGTTTTTAATCCATTGAAGAAAGGCTATCCAGATCTGGTTGTTTCATTAAGGATGTGGCCTTATCGACTGGAGAAGATCTCTTGGCTGGATATGATATAACGGAATCCTTTATTTGATCATAATTGATTCGAAGATTAAGGATCTGATGATTGGCAAAGTATACTTGGAAAGTTCTACTTATGGAAACCGAGATCCTGATTGTATGGGCGAACAGGATTGATGGGCTATCGACATGTTCCTTTAATAGCTCGAATGATCTTCCTAATTGATTCCATCCAACGGGTAGATTGGAGGAATTCCTTTGGTAAGTGCCAATGGGTATGATGGCATGAAAGAGTATATAAGGAAGACGTTCCAGTTGTTCGAGAAGGTGCACAATAGAAGAATTTCAAAGTCTGAAGCTCCTTGTTCTTAGTCAATTCATTTGTTGAGCAAAATCGTGTAAACAAAATAGAGTCCATATTCGTGAGAAACCTTGAGGAAGTGTGGTAGAACATCTACACTGTGGAATCAATGAAAAGCTGTGCTGTAACTTCTCTTTTGTTCATAGTGAAATCCAGCCGATGGGCTGTCAGTGCGGAAGAGTAGACGTAGGCTTGGAATAAGCCGAACCACTATAAATCTTGTGTTCATTTCTCTCTTCCCTAACCTTTATTTCGCTTTGATCGTATTTTCCTTTCTATCGTTTGCCTAGAATCGCTTTCGTATCACGAGAAATTGTTTGTGCACCTATTCACCCCCCCTCTAGGTGCTTATACTAGCTATCTCAGGGAACCGCCCGCCTGGACCATGCACACCCCTAGTCACTACTCCATGCCACCATGACGTCTCCGCTCCTCCCAACCAAGCCCAATTTGCTTCATTCCAATTGATGCCATCAACACAGCCACCATTGCAGCAACGAGTCCAAGCCACACTAAACATAAGTTTCCACCAAAACTAGAGAAACCAACTAGTTTGGCCAAGGAAAGGAATATGCCGGAACATAGTCGAAGGCTAATGGCTCTACCATAATCCTCTCTCTCCTCTACTGAAGAAAAAGAGAGAGAGAGAGAGAGAGAGAGAGAGAGAGAGAGAGAGAGAGAGAGAGAGGCTCCTCTACCACAATATCCCTTGTAGCTGTCATCGAAACTCCAAAACTCAACACCACTACCAAAATATCCAACCTCCTCCTTGCAGCCCAGTTCTGCTTCAAAATCATCGGTGATACCCAAGCTGGAAATCAATATCAAACTAAGGGTAGAAAACGAAGGAGAGTTCAAGAGGCCGATCCGTGGTATTTGGAGCGAAAGCCAAAACGATGAGGAGGCGGAAAGGCGAAGAAGAAAGAGGAAGGGAAAGGAAGAGAGGATGGAGATGGAGGCCTTTGTTGTAGAAGAGAGAGGTCATGAAAGAGGACATCATCTCTACGAAGAGGAGAGAGAGAAGGCCATGCATTAATTGTTATTTGTGTTAGTCCTTTACTCAGTCTGCAAGAGAGAGAAAAGAGCGCTAGGATTCAAAATTTTTAATTCCACATCATGGGCACGTGGCACAATTGGAATGGAGCACGCACGCCACGTAAGCTAGTGACGTGGTGATTAAAAACTACTGAATATTTTCTTCTCTTTTTCATAAGAGTTAATACCCTGAAAAACTCCAAACTGGTACACATGTGACAAATTTACTCAAAACTAATTTTTCGATCATTAAAAACCAAAAACCGGTACACATTTGACAAATTTACCCCAAACTAATACACTTGTGACAAATTTACCTTTGTTAGTTTTTGTTAAATTTTATCATCAAATTATTAAATTGAATGACACGTGACAGTTGACTAGTATATCAATTTGGGATTTTACTCTCCGATTTCACGGTTTACAATTTTTTTTTATTTTTTTTGTAGTATTAATCCAATTTAACCGATGGTATATTTATCACAAATATACCAGTTTGCCGTAAATGTATCAGTTTATGGTTTTTTATGGTTAGTTGGGGTAAATTTATCACAAGTGTATCGGTTTGGGGTTTTTCATGATCAAAAAAATAGTTTGGGGTAAATTTGTCATAGGTGTACCAGCTTGGAGTTTTTTTAGGGTATTAACTATTTTCATAATGCAAAAGAGAGAGCCTACATCATGTCGCCATCCTCTTTTGTCTTCTTCCTTCCCTTCAGCAGCCCGTGTGCAAAGAATTTAATGTAATTAATACGACCAGCGTGCTAAACAAAATCGCAAACAATCACAAAAACGATAAGACTCGTACACTTTAATTTTGGTTTTTTTTCTAATGAGCTAAAACCCAAAACATATTTTTAACAATAAACAAGTATGAAACACATATTGAAATTGGCAACACAATGAATATGGATCGTAACTTCACAATCAAATCAAGAACTATAGTGTAGGAAAAACGGATTCCCTAAAATAGTGATCCGACACTTAATCAAACCCTAAAAATAACGAACGCGGAAGAATACCTAAGAAAACACATGTATCACCAATCAAAGAGTACGTCACAGTGTCGAGCGTACCTTATTTCCACAGATTAAAACACCGATGTTGCAATTCAAGGAGAAATCCGGACACTATTCTTCAGAGGAGAATATTGTTCTTTTCTTAGGGAAAAAACTGTGAGACGTAAATTGAGAGAACATAATCTCTCTTTTTCAAATTACGTAACTTCTTAGAATAACCGCCTCTAAGATTTTCCCTTTTATTCTTTTATCTATAATAACTTCCTCCATGGGCCCTTATCTTACGGGCCAGGTTTTTGCCCCCAACATGGGCGGACGGGCCTACTTAGGCCCATCAACACATAGAAAAACCCATCATCTTCCACTCGCACATGGTGGGTTGAACGGAATCCACTTTGCCTTTCTGTAACATTCATACCGGTAAATAATTCGTGCAACTAGCATACTTTGAGAGCTCGTCGCCATATATCTGTTAGAAATATATAGCAGCTCATAATGGACATCACATTTTGAGTAGATTTAGTATGATGTACCATAGATCAATCGATCACATTTATATCCTCTTGATCTATTTTTAAACAATGATATCTTATATTTACAATTATGATTATCTCATAAACAATCATAATTCGTCGATCAGTGAATACAAAACTATAATATGATTCTCCAAATTCGATCTTCCTCTTTTCTTGAAACTCTCAATCTCAATTTAACTTGCTCTTCTAGAAATGTCCCATTAGATCGAATCAATTCACGATCATTGGCAACATTTTAATATATCAAACACTGAATATAAATCTTGAAAATAAGTAAGAGTCATGAGGACACTAAATTGAGGAACTCTTTTCCTCAAGAGTTTCACACGACATAAAAGTTGAGATCAAAACTTTTGCCACTCTTATTGGTCGTCTCATGCATACGTAGTATGAAATACATATTACGGTATTAACTCTTTTCTCATGGAGCGTATGTCTATACTTTCAATATCATACAGATAATAGTTTAGACATACCTAATGTCTAACTTGAGTTCATGTATTTACTCTTTCACAGAATTCATTAGAACTCACATCTGGCATCATAGACAGATAAAATAAAATATGTGAGTTATTTTACTTTTAGACATAGTAAATATTACGTCATCATCTTAACACTCAGTTAAGGTGACATATCTATTTTAAGCTTGAGCTCTCGATTATCACTTAGATAATAAACTTAAAAACTGTCTCATCTCTATTTATCACATAATAAATAGATGCGATTACCCGTGTGAGTGGGCTAATCTTTTATCTGTCCGATGTACTTTCTCGATTTTATATAATGCACTAAGCATTAAGATGCATAAACGCCAAACAAAGATTCATATGCATTAATAATGAAAACACAAATTAATTAAATATGACCACTTAAGAGAAATTACAATATTCAGTACACCAGCCTTTACGCAGTCCTAGAGATTTCACATTACCACAAAACACATCTCTAGGTATTGGCTTCATCATAAGATCTGCTACCATTTTATGTGTACATAAGTTCACATCTTTCCGTGCAACCATATCTTTGACAAAATTATTCTTGGTATCTATATGCTTAGTCTTGCCATGATATTTTGGATCTTTGGTGTATGCTATTGCTGCTTGGCTATCACAGTTAACCAACAATAAGTTTGCAGCATTCTCAATAATACCTAAATGATCCAAATATCTCTTAAGCTAAACACCTTCTTGTATTACTGCTAATAATGCCACGAACTTAGCTTCTATCGTGGACAAGACTAGACACGTTTGTTTCTTACTGCTCCAAGATATGGCACAATTATTTAGTAAGAAAACAAATTCAAAGGTAGATTTTCTTTCATCGAAATCTCATTCCCAATCAGCATTTGAATAGCCTTCAAGTCACAGATCATTTCCTTGATAACTCAGCGTATAATCAGCAGTTTTCTTCAAATACCTCAGTATTCTTTTAATGGCTTTCCAATGTGCTTAACTTGGATTGGATTGGTATCTACTCACCATTCCAACTGCAAAACATATGTCAGGTCTTGTACACATCATAGCGTACATCAAGCTCCCAACAGCACTAGCATAAGGAACATGTTGCATTTGTTCATTCTCTTGTGAAGTCCTTGGACACAATCTGTGGCTCAATCCTTCACCTTTTGCGATATGAGTATCTATGAGTTTACAATCTTGCATACGAAATCATTCAAGAACCATATTTATGTATGTTTCTTGCAAAAGAGACAATGATCTCTTCGAACGATTTCTTGAAATCTTAACTCCAAGAATATATGCAACCTCACCCATGTCTTTCATCTCAAAGTTGGAAGATAACCAACTCTTGATAGTATTAACAAACTCCTTATTACTCCGGTAATTAGTATATCATCAACATATAATGAAATGATCACAAATTGATTTTTGGATCTTTTGATATATACACAATAATTCTCATCAATCATTGAAAAATCATATGCTATTATGGTATTATGAAAATGTATATTACCATTATCTTAACGACTGCTTAAGGTCATATATCGATCTCAGAAGTCGACATACCTTTTGTTTATGGCTTTTTCATAATGAAACCAACAGGTTGTTCCATATAAATTTCTTCCTCTAATTCTCCATTGAGAAAAGTAGTCTTTACATCCATTTGTTGTAACTCAAAATCCATACTTGCCATTATTACCAGAATAACGTAAATCGAGGTAAATCTCACAACAGAAGAAAATGTTTCCTCATAATCAATTCATTCCTGTTGATTATACCCATTCGCTACAAGACGAGCTTTATGTCTTTTTATTGAGCCATCAGCTTTATGCTTTATTTTGAGAACCCATTTGTTCCCAATAGCATTCATCCATTTTTCCTTACTAGGGTAATTTAGAGCCTCATTTACATTTCTTGGCTCATCTTCATCTTGCAGAGTAATCATAAAAATTTTCCCTTTAATGCCAAAACGTCGATGGGGAATACTTTTTGCGACTTGTTTGTTGTACCGGAGATTGTACACTTTGCACATCATTCCCATTTATGCTCCCACTTAGATTAGATAATGACGATATCTGGTTGTAATTAAGAATGAGTTGAATTAAATTCATCACCTCCATGTTACTCTCACTTGGACAAACTCCATTAAGTTCATTATCTTGATCCAATGTTTCAAATAGGAAGTAATCCTCACATATTTCACCATTCTTAGGAAATTCATTTTCTAAGAATGTGACATTCCCTGATTCGAACTCAGTTATACTCCCACTTTCCTATTCACCTATAATACATACCATTTCGAGTGTTCAGAGTATCTTATGAAAATACTATTCTTTCCTCTAGTACCTAATTTCCCAAATTTGTGAGAAAGATCGTGAGTATAGGCAGTACAACCTCATGGTTTAAGAAAACTTAAGTCTGATTTTCTACCTATTCATGACTCATATGAAATGGAAATAACTAATTTGGAAAGCACACGGTTAAGTATATAGGCAACAGTTAATAAAGCATCCCTCTAAAAAGTGATAGGTAAATTAGCATGCGCCATCATGGACCTAACCATTTCTAGTAGGGTTCTGTTTCTTCTTTCCGCAACACTATTTTGTTGAAGAGTATATGGAATAGACAACTGTCTTTCTATTCTATTTTCATCACATAAAATTATGAACTCATCAGATAAATATTCTCGACTTCGATCGGATCTCAATACTTTCATTTTCTTATCTAATTGATTTTCTACCAAGCTCATAAATTTTTTGAAACAACTCAATGCTTCAGATTTATGAGAAATCAAATAGACATATCCGAATTAAGTATAATCATATATAAATGTGATGAAATAAACAGCTTCATGTCTTACTTTCTCATTCATTGGACTACAGACATCAAAATGAATTAAATATAAAGGAAATTCAGCTCTTTTACCTTTTCCAAATGATTTCCTTGTTATTTTTCTTACTAGACAATGCTCACATATAGGCAAATTGACTTTTTCAATATTGCCTAATAAGCTCTCTTTGGCTAGCCTATTCATACATTCTTAGCCAATATGACCAAGTCTAGAATGCCACATATTCACATAATTATCATATGAATTAGAAGACGTGAAAAATGGAATAACAAACATACAGTCAACATTTAATACAATAAAACCATTTAGAAAATAACCACAACCATAGTAGTTTTTATCCAAATATAAATCCACACCACTACTATGGAAGTTCATATTAAAACCAAGCTTAACCAACACTAAAACAGACACCAAATTTCGACGAATCTCCGGAGCATATAAAACATCATGTAAGAACAAAGTGCGTCCACCACGCATGTTCAATTGGCAGGTGCCAATGCCTTTTACTTCAGCTCTGGAGTTATATCCTACATATATCCACTTAGTTCCAGTCGATATTCGTCGAAATTTCATGAAGGATTCTCTATCCTTCGCTACATGGTCTGTTGCTCCTGAATTTACAATCCACAAATGATTAGATTTAGTTAAGAATATAGAACTTAACAAAATAAAGTTCTCAAAAGTATAAGCGGTGTTTACTCTCTTTGGCTCACGACAGTTGTGAGCATAGTGACCCTTCTTGTCACAATTGTAACACTTCACCCTTGACAGCTTCTTCATTTGAGGACGCTTTCATCTTCATGTTGGTCAACTTTTGGTTTCTTCCCTGAAGAACTTTCTCCCTTGACTTTCCACTTATTGAACCAATCAAGACGTTTACGCTTGGAGCTAGAAGCTCCATGTGAGCTGGAACTGGCATGATAAATTTCAGTTTTCAGCTTAGCCGCCAAGAGAATGTCCTTTTCCAGCTCAAGATAGCGCACTGCATCCTCAAAGGTTTTGATATTCTCATTGTGGGTCAAGTGCACCTTCATATGCTCCCAACTTTGAGGCAAGGAACGAATCACTGCTTGCATTTGCTGCTCGTCGATCAGGATATGGCCAACATCTTTCAGCTCATTAATCATGTTTGACATCTTTCTTAGGTGTTGTTTCATGGCCTGACCATGAGGCTTGTTATAAGAGTCAAACCTAACAGTGAGCTGCCTTAGTTTGGTAATCAAAGTATGACCAAATCTTGCTACCAATACTTCCCACATTTCCTTGACATTCTCAAAACACCTTAACTCACGCATGACATCATTCTCCATGCTGTTCAACAACATAATGCGAGCAAGAGAGTTCTTTCTTTTCCATGCAGCAAATGCATCCTTATCTCTCTTATGTTGTGCAGTGTTCCCATCTTTAGGCTCTTCCATAGTCAGATTAAGAGCTTCTAGTGCCTCTTGTTCTTCTAGCACATATTGGATTTTCGTATGCCATATTTCATAGTTATCGCCGTTAAGCTTTCACCTTTGTTCAATTCAACAACAATGCTCTTTGTGGCTGAAGCCATTGATTTAAACATATCAGACATATTTGCACGAATTATTAATGCATTTCATTTATGCCTCTATTTTGCATAGACTTATCATATTAATGAATAATTTCAAATAAGGTTTCAGAATCAAAAGGTCACTAAATTTCCAATCATCATCCAAAATCCTAACTTGAAATTATCATTAATATAATTTTCTATGCAAAATAAGTTCTTTAAAGCTACAAAAACTTCTATGAACTACCCACAACAGTTAATAATAATATAAGCAAATGATATTGGACATCCATTAATGATTCAAGAAAGAAAAACTCCACATTATGTAACTAACACATCAGTTGTTACACTGACATCAACAAGATAGAAAATATTCACATAAGATGTCCATAAAGCTTACTAAAGTAAGACAACTCGAAACATCTAACGCCAAGTCAATATACAAACAGGAAAAGATTCTTTTGGTTCAATTTCTTGTCCTTTTCTTTTGTAAATTCTTCAAGCAATCTTGCCAGCCATGGAAAAATAAATGGATATCCCTTAGGATTTCTCCTTCTCACATTCATCCCCCACCTAATCGAAGTCATTCCTTGGGTCACAATCTTTGTGGCTCCAACCCGATGATATTCATCTACAAAAGCCATTACTAGCCCCTTATACCTAGAAAATCTTTTGACTTCCCATAGGCGATTCAACACTCCTTACCATTCTGGTGGAAGAGTATTCATGAAGAATCGCAACATCTGAGAATATGGCATGGGATAACCGTTCCAAATGACTTCTTGAATATTTTTTTGTTGACTTCGAGAACATGATCAATTATATTATCACTCTCCCATCGATAATCATTTAAACCAGTTATCAACCTTGAAAACCTTTCCTTTTGTTCATTTGTAACTGCAAGAATAGGTGTGCGCGCCTTAAGGGGAGGCATTATTCCTACAATAAATACATAACAAAAAGGGATTACATATAATCCACATAGACAAAATTGAAAAGGAAATACATTTTTTTTGGGGTCAGGTCAACGATCAAAGTCAACGGTCAACAATCAACGGTAAATGGTCCACAGTCAACTGTCGACAGGTCAACGAGTCAACGGGTCCAATCGGTTCAAATCGATGACCCAACACGTGCCCTGCGCGTGCGCGAGCAACCGCTAGTTGACGTCATAATGATGTCAGCTGGTGCATGCCGCGCACTCGCCACAGTTGCTGCGCATGCGCCTGCGATTATCGTGCGCATGCAACTTGCGGTTTTCGCTGCTCGTGCATGCGTCGCACGAGCCTGGGAACTGCCACAGGCGCCAACGAAGCCGAACACTTCGGCCGCACATGGCGGCGCATCCGGCGGCGAGCCACCAATCGATCTTCTTGTATCGACGAAAGCTATAACCCTACGCTATCATAAACGAACTTTGATTTACAGAAATTCATAAATGGGGTGAATAGTGCGTGGTGTCAGGATTTTTTTTTTCTTAATCGAACAGCGACGGTGTTTCACAAAAAATTCAATCAAAAAACCAATTTATAAACATGAAAAGGTGATCAAGAAATATGAACAATGACTCTGATACCAATGTAGGGAAAACGGATTCCTTAAAATAGTGATTCGACATTTAATCGAACCCTAAAAATAACGAAAGCGGAAGCATACCTAGGAAAACACATGTATCACTAATCAAAGAGTACGTCACAATGTCAAACGTACCTTTATTTCCACAGATTAAAACACCGACGTTGCGATTCAAGGAGGAATCCGAACATTGTTCTTCAAAGGAGAATACTGTTCTTTTCTTAGGGAGAAAATGGTGAGATGTAAATTGAGAGAACGTAATCTTTCTTTTTCAAATTACGTAACTTCTTAGGATAACCGCCTCTAAGATTTTCCATTTTATTCATTTATCTATAATAACTTCCTCCATGGGCCCTTAACTTACAGGTTGGATTTTTGGGCCCAACATGGGAAGGACGGGCCTACTTAGGCCCATCAACACATAGAAAAACCCATCATATTGAAATTGATAGAGAAATAAAACGAGAACTAATAAAAGGATGAAATATTTACTTGATTCGATCTGAGCATCAAAACCTATATTCACAAGGATTTGCAGGATGTATGAACATACCATTTGTCTATCTGCAGTCACCGGCCAAATAATCTTATTTGAGGTCGACTTGTATCATTAAGCCACGCCCATACCATCGTTAACCCTAGCCTTCGCCGGAGTGTCACCATCAGTCAAGCAACATCATCCATCAAACATCCTTTACACACGGTTGCGCGTCAACACTCCCTTGGACGTCCCTCTCCGGCAATCACTGGTCAACACCGAAGGGGTGCGTAAAATGCAGGGCAAAAACCCAAGAACGCAGTCAGATTCGAAAAACACGGAAATACGAAACTCTTGCGCGACGACTCGAAATTCGGTCAACATCATTTAAGCTAAGTCAATAGGCTTAAGGTCTGCTGATAACGGGATGAATATGCAGTGAGCTCTTTTTGAAAGCATTTTGTCGGACGAGTGGTGCGCAGGCAATTTCCTCATGTGTTTATGTTCGAAGCAAATGAAAGATTGACATCCACATAGACACCAAATATGCCGACATATTGGATTTTTTGTTCAATCAGAAACTTTAGTTTGACGCCTCTATCCTTGCTTTCAAGAAACTGAGGCAGAGCAATATGTTCGTACATTGACAAGGCGAATTTCCGGTCGCAATCAAGCAAACAAGCAAGGAAATGCTCCGAAACTCGTCACCAGCGAGAATGGGCGCCGACATTGAAGTTTCGGCCGAGAACAGGACTCTTCGGACTTCACGACCGAATAACAGAGGGAAATAGTGTGCCTCCCACGCGACGACGAAATCTTTTTTAATTGAAGACCCACCAACCCCTTGCCCACCAGCACCCACCAGCAGAAAGAGATGAGACCAATAAGGCCAGGGTTTTTCTTGAAAAATGACATTAATGTGTAGTGTCACTAGTGTAGTCCTTGAACTTTTAATTTATTTAATATAATTTCTGAAGTATAACCCAATCTGCATTATGCATTTGCCTCGATTGAGAGGAGCTTGTATTGTTCTTAGATTTAAAAGACTTATGCAGCAAATTGTAAGTTAACCCAATCTGCATTATGCAAATTGTTCTTAGATAATTTTGAATATATATATATATATATATATATATATATATATTTATATTTATATTTATTTATTTTCTTTCCTTTTTATTTTTCCTTTTGTCGGCCACCGGCCATGGTCGGGTAGGTTGACCTTGCCTAGGTGAACGTCATTGTTGCCTACCAAAGGCGAGGCCTAGCCAGACAACTGTGAGGCCCAACTGAGCGAAGGTGAGGCAACCTTAGCCTAGGCTAGTCTTGCTTGATTTAGTGAGGTTCACCTCGCCTGCACCAGATTTGGCAAGGCTGCCCTAACTTGAGTGAGGGGAGCCTTCATTGGGGCTCGACCTTGCTAGTGGCAAGTAACAAAGACCCTCACGACCCACCCGACCATGGCTAATTGTTGGCAACTTGTCATCCAGAATAGAAAATAAAAAGGAAAAAAATCAAAAAAAAAAAAATTAAAATTCTATTAAAATTATTCATATCAGCGTGGATCGGTTCATGTAGATTGGATGGGGTCCACGGCAGCAATATCTAATTAAAATTAGCTAAAATGACTGAATTTGTACTAGATCATAAGGTTTAGGAATAAATTGACACAATTAAAAAGTTTGGGATTCAATTTGTACAAATACCATAGATTTAGGATTTTTCTGACATTTTTTGCTAAATCATCACAGGTTTTGATATTTGGAAAGGAAGTCACTCGTCCATATAATTAATTACAACTTTATGCTTCACGTTATTTTCACGCTAATTCATTTAGATTAGAAGGAATGTAAAAATAGAGAAGCAGAAAAAATTCAACAAGGGATGAGATTCCCTTTTGAAGGCATCATATAATAGTCACAAACATTAGAGGACTTAAAAACACTAGAAGCAAATTTAGTCCTCAAAAGTTTACAACATGGGCTTGTCTAGTTCAAACCCGACATCAATTGGTACATTCTGTTGTAACTCCTCTGCAGACTATAATCTTCCTAACTAATAAAGGAGTAGACGCGAACATTGTGAACTCCAACGGTTTCACAGCACTAGGCCTACTAGCACAAGGCCAAATCGTGAAAAGAGCCTAAGAGATTATGGATTTTATTCCTCAAACTTCAGAGAATCATAACTTGTCTAGACGAACCGTCAATGTGAATAACACGGTTACCAAAGAGAGAAAGAGGGAAGCGAAGAAAAAGTGGCAAAACGGTATGCATAAAGAGCTAATGGTGGTGGCGACATTGGTAGCTACCGTAGCTTACGAAGCGGGTACGAACCTACATGACGAATTCGCAAAGGCAAATAAGAACCTTGATGATTACGAGTTGTTTATAGCATGTAACAGATAAGCTTCATCACATCACTTAGCACCATGCTTCTCATAAGTGGTCTTCCCTTAAAGCGGCGTCGGATCACCACGTGGATTGTAATGCTAACTATGTGGGTTGCAATAACCTTCACAGCGCTGAGTTATTCGTTCCTCGTAGTATGCTCCTCACCGGAGAAAGGAAAACGGTATGCTGATAGTACAGTAGGAATTGCGGTGCAAGCATGGGGAGGATTGATGTCTCTTATTTTCCTGTGCCATATAAGCCGCTTAATCCTGAAATTGCTACGCAAAGTCCTGAAATTTATCTACAAAGCCTTCAAGAAACGGAAGAGGGAGGATCCTATGTTTTAGTGGCTATCTACTGGTACAATTGCGTTTGTCCTAGAAGAATTGCATTGAGTCATGAGGCCATGCAAGAGTAGATGCTATATAGTATGTGCTGTTCAGTGTGCCTATTAGCCAGTTATGTACGATACGTTTGAGAATGCATGTGTCTATGTGCTGGTTTAAACAATAAGTGTCATAGGCGTGTTGATGGATGACGCATGTAAAAGAATGGAGTTTACATGGATGATGGAATGGAGTATCAACAGTAAGTAATATTAATACACGGAATTCTCTTCTCTTTCTTCTTTCTTTATATGATGTGCTTAATGTAAGGAGTGAGTTGTGGTTGTAGTCAGATTACGGATGGTTACAAGTAAGAAGAGAACACATGTTAAGGTATTTGTTTTTCCCTCAACCAGATCAGGTATGACATGGGGGCTTGCGAAGGGAACGGTATCGTTGTTTTTCATTAGTAATGGTTCAATTGTAACCGCAAATTGGTTTCATGAGTCCCTGGCAACTAGGGGATGTGTGAAGGAATTTTAATATAAATCTTATAATAATCACATACCATATTTACTTCACATACCATATAAATCTCTTTTTTTTTTTCCCAAAAAGGGATCACGGCATGGGTAATATCTATGCACCGATAATTCTTACATTTTTTTTTTTTCATTTTGTTTGATTTCATTTATAGAATTTTTGTCCCAATGTTGTAATTGATATGTTTTTTTTTTCCATTAAAATTATTTAATGTACACGATGCGTATAACTTTGAACAACATTTAACATGTTTTGAACATGAAATATTTACAGTACATGAAATGCTTATTTTGAGCCTCCTTAAATTAGAAATGCAATTTAAATTTTAATTTAATATCATGACATAGCTAGATAGAAGTAGAACTATACCTAATATGCGTAAGTATGACAATTTATGGGCATTTTTTAAAGAGTAATAAAGTTAAAAGTATTTATTATACGCTAGTAAGGGAGAATAATTACCTTTTGTGAATTAAGTAGTTTGATTTTTTATTTGTGTTTTGATTTTTAACTAACATAAAATTGCTCCAGCAAAACGAAATTAATGTAAAACCGGGGAGTCTACTCTGAAGAAGAAAAGATCTGAGGGATACAGAGAAGAAAAAATCACCTCTGTACTTTAAATTTCTAAAAGCTGATGAGCAAGTCATCCGGTTACCAGCAAATAATTTTGTGGCTATGGTGGGTCTGTTACTGGCAATAAAAGTAACGGACGGTTACCCTCTCATTTCCCATGATAGGGGGACTTTCCAGTTGGGGAAGAAAAAAAAGTATGCCGATCGTAAAAAGGCCAACTAAAGATGGAAAAATACTAACCATAATGAACTACCAATTACGACTAATTAAGAAAATTAAAATCATCAATGGATAATTACTGGCGACAGCATCCCCAACTTACGAAGTGTAAAGAAATGTCATTATTTTTATTAAAACAGTACGAACAATAAGTGCAATAGTATTGTGAGAAGTTTAGCCAGTTTACCACAGCTTTAGGTCAATTAGCGAGTGTTATATCACTTGTGATGGTTTGAGATAATTTACTACGAGATGGTGTGAGAAGGGAGTATGTCTGAGGGACAGAGTTTTGAGCGAGAGAGACGAATCCAGATCTGAGACAGAGCGAGTGAGCCTCAGCCTCGCACGAGCCCTGGCCGGCGACCTCTCTCGGACGACGTCCTTGAGCCGAACTCGGTGAGCCCCCTTTTTAGTGCCCTACCGTGGCCATGTTTTTTGGGCGCGCCAGGCCGGAGCTCGCGGCCATCCGGCTTAAGCGAACTCCGGACCCCGACCGACCTCCATCTAGCTGCTGCGTGAGCCGTCGTTCCTCCGGTGAGGGTCTCGGCTTAGGTTTGAGTCCCGATGAGGCCAAAAACCTCCCCTTTTTGTAGCGTGCCCCAACTGCTCGATGATATGACCGAACGAGATCTAGTTGTTGTGCCTTTCGTTTTGGCCGTCCTCGGGCCGTCGCAAGTCGTGAGAAGGCTCAGCCGAGCCATGGTCGGGCACGGTGGATGGTCGGGCGGAGGCCGAGCCCTCGGCCTAGCCGTGCAAGGCGACGCAGCGACGCGTGCGCGTCGCGGTGGAGGAATGGGGGCGCGAATCGGGTCATTCGGGTCGGGCGTGAGATCCGGCTGGGTTTTTAGGTTGGTTTCTCGGGTTGGGCTCAGCTACTGATAATGGACCGGCTTTGGTTATTAAAATTGTGGGCTGGGTTTTGTTTTATTTTTCTTGGGTTAAGAATGTTGCCGGACTGATCAGGAATCCGGACATCCGACCCCGGTCCCTATTTTCAATTAATAATAATAATAAATATTTAATATTTCAAAAATAATAAACAAATGAAAAATTCAATTTTTTTTCGGAAACTAGCAAAGGCATTAAAAAAAATTTTGAGTGGTTTTCTTCAAAAATGCATTAAAAAAAATCAAACCTCAATGTTTAAATAAAATTAAATTTGAAAATGCATTAATTGATTAACTAGTGTAATCAAGTCTCAATCCTAATTTCTCTAATTGCGCAAGAGTAAAATGTTTCTCTCAACATTTTATTTGTTTGATAATCAACTCATTGCAAATCGATTAATAACGACTTTCAAATGAAAATGACTTGCATGTAAAAAACTTATATCACAAGTCGTGAATTGGTGAGTTAAGGAAAGGCTGAGTTTAAACTTGGCAAGCCAGCCTTCGACCACTTGCAAGAGGCTTCAGAGAGGTCACAACAGTCAAGTCCACGTTTTCACATATGTCCATATTAGTAAGAAAATGAGAGGAATGATGTTTGATGTATCTCTAATTTTTAGCGAAATTACTTTAGAGAACTTTAGTCTTTGATCTTAGCATCGTGTGTAAAATATCTCGTAGTGGTTGAGCAAAGAACATCAACGTAATTAAGACTGAGGGCAATTTACAAGGACTTTAGAAAAAAATTAAAATTCAATTCAACACAATAACAAACTTACAGGGGAGATTGGTAGGTTTCTTCTTAATTCCCAAGAACCAATTGTAGTGAGTATCCCCAAACTCTCATTTTAGAGAGCCAGACACGGACTCCGAGCCCTACGAATTTTACTCTTGCACAACCAGAAAAATAGGATTGGGGATTTGAAAATGACTTGCAGATTAAAAATTCGGACCAAAAGTCGTAATTTTGTGGGTTAGGAAAAGCCCAAACTGAGCTTACACTTAACAAGCCATTAGTCTCCAAGCACCCACGGGAGACTTCAGAGAGGTCGTGACAATCAAGTCCATGCTCACATGTCTGTATTTGTAAGAAAATGAGAGGAATGATGTTTGATGTATCTCTAATTTTTAGCGAAATTACTTTAGAGAACTTTAGTCTTTGATCTTAGCATCGTGTGTAAAATATCTCGTAGTGGTTGAGCAAAGAACATCAACGTAATTAAGGCGAGGGCAATTTACAAGGACTTTAGAAAAAAATTAAAATTCAATTCAACACAATAACAAACTTACAGGGAGATTGGTAGGTTTCTTCTTAATTCCCAAGAACCAATTGTAGTGAGTATCCCCAAACTCTCATTTTAGAGAGCCAGACACGGACTCCGAGCCCTACGAATTTTACTCTTGCACAACCAGAAAAATAGGATTGGGATTTGAAAATGACTTGCAGATTAAAAATTCGGACCAAAAGTCGTAATTTTGTGGGTTAGGAAAAGCCCAAACCGAGCTTACACTTAACAAGCCATTAGTCTCCAAGCACCCACGGGAGACTTCAGAGAGGTCGTGACAATCAAGTCCATGCTCACATGTCTGTATTTGTAAGAAAATGAGAGGAATGATGTTTGACATATCTCTAGTTTTTTTCGTGAAATTACTTTAAAGAACTTTAGGCTTTGTGTAACATCCGCGATTTCCAACTCCATGAGAAATAACTATGAGTCTGGTGTGCCAATGGTAAAGATCGACCATGGATCGATTGGCTCAATCAGAAGGGTAACCAAGGGATTAATCATGTTCTGATCAAAGAATCAATCATGGATTGATCAAGGAATCGGCCTCGCATGCATCCGCCCCTCACTAAACCACTTTCTCTAGCTTTCTTGAGGTTCATTAAGGTAAGTAGAATTCATAACTCTTGGTTAGGGTGATAGCCTACATTATCGAGTTTAGTTGTATACACACTTGTACTTAGTTTTGTGCATATTGATTGATTGCAGCCTACATCATCGAGTTTAGTTGTATACACACTTGTACTTAGTTTTATGCATATTGATTGATTGCTCATGTGTTTATATTCCTAAGCTAAATTGCGCTCTGGGTCATGAACGGCTCTCGCTCGGCCTTAGATTGGCAATGAGGCATGTCAGTTCAAGCCTTGAATCATGTTGCTCAGACTTGATTGCACTCTCATTCGATTTTAATTTGTGTACATGTTAACATTCAGTTTCCTCATGCCTTTGTATGTAAGTAGAATCCTAATTCTTAACTAAGATGATAGCCTATGTCGTCAAGTTTCGCTATGTGCTCACCCGTATAAACCATGATTATGTTGCGATGTTCTTTTATATGGTTTGCTCATGTTTATTCATTTGAGTGTGTTCATGCTCTGGGACAAAGTCGAGGTTCGCTTGACTTGGAATTGACGTTAAGTCGTGATGGCCTAAGCTCGCAAGACCTTGGATTAATATTGATGCATGCTAGTTCTAAATCTTGTGTGGCATAGGGATCGCCCAGGTCTGCGAGGCCTTGGATTGACATTGAAGTGTACCGGATCCTAATCTTGTTTGGCACGGGGATCGCCCAAACCCACAAGTTCTTGGTATGGCATTAAGATATGTTGATTCCAAGTATTGCTTGGTGTAGAGATCGGCCTTATGTGTTTGGTTCAAGCCACGGACCAAGAATTGTGTCGAACATGTTATATTATATGATATTGAGGGTCATGGCACACATTCTTGAATGAGCACGCCCCAACCCTTATGTGTGTCGGCTAAGATGAAAGATAAAAAAAAAAAATGGCTTATGCAAGGCACCGCGTGTAATCACCTAATGAAATATAAGAACTATCATCACTTGAGGTGGCGACGATGCCCCCACACCAACGGGATGCCTCATTAATGAAAACAAGATGCCCCCACATCAATGGGATACTTAGGTTAAGCCCGAAAGCCTCGGGAAGCTAGCTCCAAAAAGCCTCGATCGAGCTGAGATACCCTAATCGAGCCAAGAAGCCTAGCATGAAGCTAGAAGCCTCAGTCGAGTGGAGATACCCTGGTCGAGTGAGGAAGCCCAACTTCAAGAAGCCCAACATGAAGCTAGAAGCCTCGGTCAAGCCAAGATGCCTCGGTCGAGCTTGAAGCCTGACATGAAGCTAGAAGCCTTGATCGACCCAAGAGGACCTTGTTGAGCTATGACAAAGTTAAATGAATCTTTTATGTGTGCCAATATATGCATAAGTTAGATATGTTTGATGTATTTAATGAAAAGTCGAAGGTAAGCATGCATTGAAGTATAGCGTGATGGACACATGCATGTAGTTGATGTGTAGCAATGAATTTGTTATTGATCTACCATTGACATTGTATTGTCAGTGTTGTGTCAGCTAGATGTTGATGATAAGATGTTCCTATAGTAGAGAATTAGGGTTTTTACTTACTGAGTTTCCCGCCTCACTCCATTATCTTCTAGACTTGTAGGCATGGAAATCTCCCCTCAGTTTGGGGAACTATCGTCACGCTAGAGGAGATAGGGATTCCCCTAGCCTATGCGGATACTTGTAGTATAATGTAAAAAGGAAAAAATGGCCTGTAGAGAAAGGGCTTGTAAATATACTATTACAATCTAAAGTAGTGTGCTTCATCCGTCATGTTATCCCCGATTTCTAGTTGTTGTTTATCAAGGAGAATACTTGTACACGTTTTCGCATGTGCATATTAAAAGGATAAAAAAAAAATGAGATGGCGACAAGTCTGGGATGTCGCAATGATGACCCCCGCGACCGCGAGTCAGGTTGTTACACTTTGATCTTAGCCAATCACATCTAAGATCTTGTGTAAAATATCTCGTGGTGGTTGAGTGAAGAACACCGGCGTTAAGATTGAGGCCAATTTATGAGGACTTTAAAAAATTTAAAATTCAATTTAACACAACAACAAACTTAAAGGAGAGATTGCCAGTTTCTTCTTAATTCCTAAGAACCAGTTGCAGTGAGTATCCCAAAACTCCCATTTTAGAGAGCCAAACATGGAGTCCGAGCTCTACGAAGCTGCTGTGAAAGGGAACACGCATTCTTTGCTTGAGTTGCTCAAAAGTATTTCAAAAGTATTATATCACTTGTGATGGTTTGAGATAATTTACTGTGCTATAAGGAAATCACTAAGTGTAACTACTCTCATGCGATAAAATGAGTGATTTACCTTCAAAGTAGTAATGTCTCTTAAGACAATCATATGCCTTATAGTATGGAGAAGTACACTATCAGTGTCATAAGTTGTGTACAACGCTCACTTTGGTGCCAAAAGTTTCCGTCGGATCACTTAAGTGCTAAATCAGAGGAAAAACAATCACTTTGGTGTTACCAAGCAAGAGATTCCAGCCAAAATTATTACGTGGATTTTATATTTTAAAAAAAAATAAATCGACAAGGCCTTTAAACGATGTTGTTTTCTGTCCTCCTTAAGAAAATGACATCGTTTTGCCGTCCTAAGTGGATGGCCTCGAGAAAACAACGTCACACAACTCATTTGGGTTTTTTTATTTATTTTTTATTTAGGGATTGAAATTAGGTTTTTTTGTCCGATCTCGCCCAATGTTGGCCCCGTCGCTCAGCCGCCGTCGCTCGACCGTCGTTGCTCGGCCTCCGTCATTGCAACACCGTGCCCCAATCTTGGTAACATTTCACCAGCTTCAACGTCCTCAAATTCTTCAAGTCGAGACCACGTCCAGCAGCTCCGAGTGGGCATGGAGGGCGAGCCTCGGCGACTCTGGCCTTTGATCGCAAGCCAATGGCAGCACGTGAGGGAGCACCACCCAAGTTGCCAAAGCCTAGGTATTGGAAGACGTAGGCCAAGCACTCGCCGAGGAGATCGAGAGATGGAGAGATCGGGGCAGCGCACTCGTCGGTGGCCTCTCCGAGCATCGGCCAGATCACGGCCTTCGACTTGGCTGCCGAGTGGCCATCGTTAGGGTCGGGGTCGGGGTTGGAGCCGCGACCACCGAGCGCAGGGGCCATTGAGGATGGCGACTGGCCCATCGCCATTGGCTTATCTTCTCTCTCTCTCTCTCTCTCTCTCTCTCTCTCTCTCTCTCTCTCTCTCTCTCATCTCTCAATTTGGGGACTTAAGGTTTTGAATTGGGAGAGAGACACCAAACGGCGCCGTTTTGTTATTTAAATGCTGACTATACTCTCCGGCGAGTCACATCAGCTTCAAAAATTAATAAAAAAATATCACGTCGGATTTCCGGCCAACCAAATCGGAGTTGACACTAAAATGGTCGTTTTTCAAACTTTTTGGCACTTAAGTGATCTGACAGAACTTTTGGCACCAAAATGAGTGTCATACACAACTTATGACACTAATAGTGTACTTATCCCCTTTATAGTAAGTAATTAAAAGTAGTAATCTAAACTATCATATGTAATGCACCTCTAAGGTAGTCATTTCCCTTGTAATTAGTAAATAGAGTAAGTGCTAATTCTTGATGATATTAATTATATTTATGCTAATTCTTGATGATCTTAATTATATTTATTCTTAATAAATTGCTAACCCAATCTAATGGTAGTAAAATCTTTATTGTATCATAACTGCAAAATGATGTTTGTGAGTCATACTTTTGTGTTTATAAAATTAGTCTCCACGTTATTAAATTACCTTTACGTTCTTAAGTGTTAGTAAATGCGAAAGTGATCTTACAGTTTATAAACTACTGGGGTTTGATCTAGTAGCCACCCTTCCAACATAAAATAGGGAGGTGAGAGGTTCGAATCCACACCTTCTCGAGAGTTGGAATGTGAACGATATAGTTTTAGGAATGTGTTTTGACTTAAGTCTGAAAGTGAGAGTTAGAGTAGGAATATAGTAGGACTGACAAAAAAAAATCTTACAGTTTATAAATTATCTTTATGTTGGTAACCAGTCGATTTGGCAAGTCGGATGCGGTCCCTCTTTTTCTCACAGCAGACTCTAGACCCGTGGCTAATGATATGATCCCGTTATTTTTTACTCAAATTTAATGAGCCTAATTCAGTACAAGTAACTTGGTTTTTTTTTTCTTTTCTTTTTCTTTTCTAAAATGGGCTACAATGGATTGAGAAAAACTATAGTCCAACCCATTTTGCAAAACCCACACAACCACGAGACTCAAGCCGTCTAGACGAGACAATGAGTCTTCCTCCATCTCCAAGTGCCGCCGCCCCCTCCCTCACCCCCATCCTTCCGCCCGCGATGACCTCGCGCCGCCAAGCCTTCGCCTCCTCGGCACTAATCGTGATGGGCATGTCCCCGAACTGCTCGCCGTCGACCTCAAGTCCTGCCAAGTCCCGGTTGGTGCACCTATCATTCAAGATGATGAATTAGATGCAGGTACAAGTGTTATGGGTGACCGATCCGCTCGCCAAAGGGAGGGAAGGAGTTGGAGCAAAAGAGGAGATAGGTCGAAGAAGCTCTTGCGAGTCGAGCTGCCTCTGAGCAAACAAGGAGGAGGTCATAAGCTCGCTTCGACCATAGTTAATTCTCAAAAAGGGCTGAGGCGGCGAATCTATAGTTGAGGTGCGTTTCCAATGCAGAGGAATCGTAACTTATGCAACGATGTTCTTCCCCTAAACCATGACCGGACATTTTACACACAATCTTAGACATGATTGGCGAAGATCAAAGACCAAAATTCTCTAAGGTAATTTCGCTGAAACAATCATAGATATATCAAACACCATTCCTGTCCTTTTCTTACGAATATGGGCATATGTGAAAGCGTGAACTCGACCTAGGTAGGCCAAATGCATACGATGTCCCCGCCAAATGGTCCCCAGATGCAACCCCAATTTCCTAAACACAGGAATGTGAACTTCTAGAGCTCTTCTTATAGTCTTATTTGAGCATGTGGGGAAAATTGTCCAAAAAGTCCTAAACCTACTGCACTTTTGCCAATTTAGTCATAAACCTTTTAACTTTGCCAATTGAGTCATAAACCTTTTCACTTCTTGCCGATTCAGTCCATCCGGCCAATTTTGATCGGAAAATGCTGACATGGATGACGGCGATGCCACGTAGGACTACCGGTGCTAACGTTTGACAATTTTTAATAATATTTTTATATTTTTTTATATTTTTTGTTTTTTTATTATTTTATTTTTTTCCTTTTTCCTTTTTTTTTTTTTTTTTTTTTTTTTTGCTTTTTTCTTGGCCTTTTTTGATGGCTGGCCATAGGCCACGGCCCGGCCGGCTGGGCCTTGCCAACCACAGTGCAAGGCCCGGCCGGGCTAAGAAGAGCCCTAGCGAGGGGAGCCCTCGCCCAAGCGCGGCTCAGCAAAGGGTCGCCTAGGTGAGGCCAACCTCCCCCAAGCTAAGGCGGCCTCGCTAGATTTGGCAAGGGGAACCCTCGCCTGGGCTCACCCTCGCCTAGGCGAGCGTCGGCCTCGCCCAAACCAGATATGGTGAGGCCAGCCCTCGCCCTTGGTTGGGCAGGCGTCAACCACCGGCCACAGCCTAACACTCGGCCGTGGGCACCAAGGAGCTGCCCCCACCATCGATGTGGATCTCGCTCAACTTCACCCAAACGTTGAGGAACTCCTTGGCCTTCACCCCGCGAAGCTTGCAGATCTAATGGGGCTCGACGTAGGTCGACACGATGGTGTCATAGGAGATGACCACGTTGTCTACCACCTTCTGCTCCACCTTCTTGCGATGCTTGAGCCACACCAACCCCACACCCTTGTCGTAGCCGTACTCCTCAATCTCTTGGGACGCCGTGATGAGGCCGTTGGGAGGCCGATCTCCGCCAACAAGAGGTTCAGCTTCTCACGGTAGATCTCGTCACCATGGTAGACCTCGGCCTTGGTCTTCATCTCGTCCATGACGAGAGCCATCCTCAAGGAAGAAGAAGATGGAGATGGCGGAGGTGGAAAAGGAGGTCGAGATGAGGTGGGGGGAAAGGGCTCCCCTCGTCGAGGCTCCTCCTCACCCGGCTGGGCCTCACTTGTGGTAGGCGAGGCCAACCGGCTAGTTGTGGCCGGTGGCTGGCCGTCACTTGTGGCCAATGGCCGGCCACCATAAAAGGCCAAGAAAAAAGCCAAAAAGAAAGGAAAAAACAAAAAGAGATAAAAATGGAAAAAATAGAAAAAAAAATTAAATTATTATTAAAAATTGTCAACGTCGGCGCCGGTAGTCCTACGTGGCATCACCAACGTCCACGTCAGCATTTTCCGCCAAAATTGGCCGGATAGACTGAATCGGCAAGAAGTGAAAAGTTTTATGACTCAATTTGCAAAGTTAAAAAGTTTATGACTAAATTGGCAAAAGTACAATAGGTTTAGGACTTTTGGACAATTTTCCCTGAGCATGTGCGGCACCTTATTCTTCAGCTAAGACTATTTAACTTAGATAGATTGTAATAGGAAGATGGTTGAAATGAGCAATAGTGTCATAACTGCATTTACTCTTAGTCTTTCAACCAACATTGTTGCTAATTGTTGAGAATGTTGAGTTTGATCGCATGAACAAGCCTGATCAATTAAAGGAGACTACGAAAATAAAAAAATTTAGGGACATCCGCAACTATGTACAAGGGAAACCTATATTTCATTTTGCGTTCATAAAATTAGTTTCGGCGTCAAATGACCTCTACATTCTTAGATATTAGTAAATGCAAAAGTGATCTTATACTTCATAAATTATCTTTATGTTGGTAACCAGTGAATTTTGCACGTGGGATGCAGTCCCTTTTTTTCTCATAGCAGACCCTAGACCCGTGGCTAATGATATGATCCCCTCAAGCTTCCTTTGTTAAGAAGCTTGTATTATACATGTGCTCCCATCTCATTTGCCCCCACAGATGGGAGCTTGAATGATTCGTATATTTATGAGACATATGACGTAAATTATTAGTTAACTTTCAACTTCAATTTTATTTAAAATATGATTATTGAAATATCCCATATCGCTTGACTGTGGGCTTTATTTGCATTTTATATACATGTTCTCTTCCTCCACCATTAGTCCAAGCTTTTTGATTGAACCTTGTATCATAGTATCAGAGCCAAATTGTACCCTAGTTTATATCACATGTACTTTATATTTTCTTTTCCATCTATCTATCAATTTAAGTTTTTGGAATGGACTTACCAACCATGATAAACAAAGTCAGTGTTTAGAAATGATCACTAATATGCATAGTCAATGGTTGTTTTCTTTCTTCTTTTCCAATTCTAGCCATTGTTCACGAGCAATTGTCAATCTCAAATTTCGACTAGCAAGTTTCTTCCAAGTTCCATTTTTAAAATAAGTAATAATTGAATTATGGGTACTTTATGATTAATAAGGAAAAGGCGTTGGAAAAATTCTACATCTATTGTATTAGTGTCAATTTAGTCCTGATCATTTTAATGATGCAAATTTAGTTATAAATCTTTTGATTTGATACCTAATCAATCATGCCTACAAATTTTGGCAGAATATTGCTAACATGGGTAATTTTTAATAATATTTTAATAATATTTTTATTATTTTTATGATTTTTTTATTTTTTTTCTCTTTTTTTTTTTTCTTATGTCAATGACTAGCCACAAGTGATGCCAGGTCAGCCTCACCCAAGCCAAATTTGGCGAGGTTAGCTCGCCCGACCATTGCCCGTGGCTGGTGGCCCGTCACCAACAAAAGGAAGAAGAAATGAGAAAAAAAATCGAAATATTATTAAAATTATCCACATTAGTGCTGACAATGTCACGTAAGTCGGCCGACGTCTCTGTTAGCAATATCCAACTAAAATTTGCCACAAGGAATGTAATGGGGACCGGAACCCATTTGACGATCCAGCCGATTGGCACATGTTCAGCAGGGGCCATGGTGACGGGAAAGGTGGGGCCAAGTTGTCCCACGCAGGTCCCCGGGGACGAGCAATGCCGGCACAGAGGATTGCTTCCATCCGTAACTGGAGGAGTGGAACTATTTTGTGCCGACGGTGCTCCCCCAAACTGCCGGCGCCGCCGCTTCCAGACAATGGCAGCTGTTGTCACGTGCTTAGAGAGATCATTCATACTCACGAAGCGTTCGATTATTCTTCCAATAGGGTAGAAACTTTTCTTGATGAATTAGTCTGTTTGAGGAGTTCAGGCACGGTTGAACGCTGTCGACAAGTTCTGTAATTGATCCCAGGCCGACGGTGTTTGCCATTTGCTAATGCTTTATGTAGCAACACTTTCTAACATAAGTTCTTTCAAATTTAATTAAAGGAAACCAATCATACCACAAAACTCGAACTACATGGAAGAGTTGGTATGGTCAGTCACACGATGCTGGACACTTAGCAGAATCCTGGTGCGATACCATCCAACGGCGAGCATTGGTATCAAATGTTTGAGTAAGCACTTCAGTTAATCACTTCCATTAAAAAGTTAAAATGACATTCTTTTATTTTTTCGGACATTGGAGTTCTGAATATGTATCGGGCAGCAATATAGTCCTGTCTTTCTTGCTTCCATTTCAGTTTTTGCAAGAAAAACATACAGAATGTGAAGGATTTTCTGCAGCAATACTGTGAGGGAAGGAGACTGGCTGGCTACACCATGTAACAGGACCCGCTCGCCATGTTCTATGAAGCTGGGTGCGTGGGAAAAGATTTCAACGGCAATGTAAATGCCGATTATTTTCAACTACCTCTGCCTCCGACTGTTTCAGGTGATGCATAGCCATTCGCACTTTTCCAAGTCACAACATTATAAGCCTCACATATAGAATCAGATTCGAGTTCCCGTTGATCTTTTGAATAGCTGGAAGCGGTAGAATGCTTTTTTTTTTTTTTTTTTTGGTATTTTAATTGCTTGAAGCTGAGAATCCCGGGCAAACGGACAACAAGCCAAAACCTAAGAAACGACAGGCGAAGTCTCCTAAAACTGGGCTTGCAGCACAGGTTACTGCTTTTCTAGAATTATTAACTGTGTATGTGTGTCCTGTACAGCCTTTTATGCTACGATAAACAATCATACTTTCTAATATCTCTTATGACTGTTATAAATGTAAGCGATATCCGGAGTTCTGTTTTTCACGAAGTTATCATCGCAAACAGTTTCTGCGTGGATTCTGTTGAAATATAGATTACTCCGTGAATCTTTATCCTCTAGGACTTGGCCTTTAGAATAACGATCTTGTTCAACGGATGTCACTTGTATTGCACTCATCTTTTACTTCCATTATTCTGAAACGGCTGTATTTATGTGCTGAGATTAGTGCAGAGGGAGAGAGCGGGAAAGATGACCCTGGCAGATGTCGGAGGTTACTTCCATCTTCCGATCGAAAAGGCTTCTAAAAGATTGCATTTGTGTCCTACCGTTGTCAAGAAAATTTGCCGAAAAGGCGGAGTGGGGCGGTGGCCTTATAGAAAGGTTACATTCCCTTTAGTTTCTCAGTTCTCAAATTGAAATTTGCCCTTCCAAAATTTTCCACTTCAACCAAATCTTGGTTTTCTGCAGGTTCAATGTATTGAGAGAAAGATCTTGGAATTAAGGGAGAGAGAAGATGAACCGAAAAGGAGTCGCACCCAAGCAAAGATCGACGAATGGCAACGAAATTTGGACAAGATCCGCTATGGAGTCGCTAGAACGGACTAGTATGGCGTTTACTAAGTTGGATACATTTATATACTGCAGAGACTGTGAGACCTTGATGCGTCTTATACTTTCGTCTTTTGGAACATTTTTGTTTGTGTGCAGTCCGCTGTGAGCGAAGCGAGGACAAAGATGGATACTCTTTCTTGCCTTATATAAATCTGTGATCAGAATTTCTTGTTAAGCCTTGACAGAGAGTGGAACATTTTTGTGTGAAATTCTGTACGGTCTCTATTTGGCTATTAGTTTAGAGCACAAGTTGGTCAGTCTATGATTATAATTTGTGACCTAATTTAGCCGGCTCGCTTGTCATCATTCTAATTAAGTACATGACGCTGGTTACCATATGGCATTGGAAGGGTCTTCAAGCTGTTGAGAGAATATGATCTGGACGTGAAGTCCTAAACATAGACCTTGGAATGTTCGTACATCGTTGCAAACTGCTCTAGGACAGACAGCGAAACCTCTCCTAGGATATAAACCGCGTGAATAATGTTTCCATGGAGAGGTACTGGTGCGTTTTCCGAAGGAGAGACAACACGGGCAGTGCTCAGACGACGGTGTTGTGTGTGAAACAGGTGAAGCAGGAGGTGCCAGAGGACTGGGACGAGAGCATGCCACTGCACGGGGACATCATTGAAGGGTTCGTGGAGGAAGACATGGATGAGTTTGTGCCGACCAAGGCCCGGTCGGAGTTCAACTTGCAGCTTGGCAAGATCAGCCAGCAGGCTGAGACTTTGTGGGCGAAGGTGAGGAGGGGCAACTGTGTGATTAAGCTCCAGGCACACATAGTGCCTCTTAAGGGCTTGATGCTCCAGAGGAAGTTCACGATCCAAGCCGCATTGACGATAGACGTGGTGGTTTTAGGGGATTTAAACCTGGAACAAAATTGCAAGGTAACTTTTGCCTTTTTTTTCCTAAATCTACGATCACTTCATGTTAAGGGTTTAGACATTACCAAAGATGTGGGGCGTGCCAACTGCTGAGTAATCTTATGAAATAAATTTGATTGTTGTTCAAACGATTGAATTTTGACGCATCACTAACTGAACATGTTTTGGGCAGAAGTCTTAGTATTTCTAGCTAAACTTGATTGATTTTACCTGTTCAAAGTTTCCCTCGAGATGATTAAACATAAGCCTTCAGATTAGAACTTCACAATAGTAAATCACGGATTGCGTTCACTGGGCAAGAAGCCCTGGAGACAAAACCAGGCAAATGAAAGTTCATCCCCATGTGCTGCAAACATTCATCCACACAATTATCCTGCTAGGATGATGGCTGGTAGATATATATACTACCTCTTGAACATTCATTTGGAAGAGCATGCCTGTATATCGTGCAAAGGGATAAGATGAGGACTTTCCATCTGACGATGCAGAAAGGAGCAGGCGGGTGGTGAATGTGGACACCGCAGGATTCAAGAGGAAAGGAATGAGATATGACTGGAAGGCAAAAGTCGGGACCTACTTGCCTGATCAACGGTCTCCGGTAGTTAGCTCCATTCTATTTATGCCTCTACCAGGTGAACACACCGTCAAGGCCACTACAACCCGGTCCATGGCCTGAGTCTCTGCGTCAGTTTCCTCTGGAATTCCTCTCGTCTTTGTCAACATCCAAACCGAACAGATCGTGACATCGGTAAATTCTCTCTCCCATTGAGATTCTTCGCCAAGCTCTTGAGATCTGTTTATGATTATAGCTCCCTCATGTGAATGTAGCTTCTAATTCTTGGCATGTTGAGTGATTACTTCCCTGTTTTTTTTTTCACTAAGGGCAAGAACATCCCCACAGGAAAAGAAATTAGTTTGGGGAAGCAACATAGCCAGACAATGACTGTCCAAATGGTTCATGGGATAAGATTATGGTTTTTACCGGGAATTGCGGAGGTTTCAATAGAACTAGTCCCCGAACCCGGAGAAACACGGTTCGTAATGCACATCAAACGAACTGAAGAGGCAATCATCACAATTATAGGACGACATTTTATTAGCTGATATTCCTGCAGAAATTGATGTGACTAGCTCCTCCACGCAGGGCTTCATCTGCATCTTCTCCATGACCAAAGGATGAGCAGCCGATTGCGCTGGGCTTGGACGCATCGGCAATGCAGCTGGGCACCTGCTTGTGGTCTCGAGATTAGAAGGCAAAAGCTGGCAAAAGAATAGCCCAAGTGCTAAAATTTGACACAATGGGACACTTTTAAGTGCCAAAAGTAAGAAAAGTGACACTTAAGTGCTACTCGGCAAAAAAAGGCCGATTCCATTATTATTGCTCGCCTACATGGCTTGTCGGAAGCTGACTCAGCAAAAAAAGGCCCAAACGACATCGTTTTGACGGGGATTTGAATTTTAATATAAATATTAATTAACTTAAATTTAAAACCAAATATTAAAAAGAAAAAAAGTTGCAAAATGGCAAGAGTTGAGCCCTCGCCATTGCCTTCTCGACGTCCCCGGAAGGGGATTGATGGTGGGGAGGCGGCGACGAGGGCTCAGCCCTCGCCTTCGCCTCTTCCCCTTCCTCATCCTTTTTTAAAATTTAAAATTGATATAAATATTTTAGTTTAATTAATATTTATATTAAAATTCAATTAAGAGGCAAAAACGAGAAAAAAAAAAATGAAGGAAGATGGAGATTGTAGGAAGCGAAGGGCTAGCGACGGCGAGGGAAGGGTCGACTAGGGTTGTCGGGCCCGACCAGAGTCAAGCAACCCCGTCTAACCACCGGAGAGGGCCTGTGAGCCCTCGCCTAGATCTAGGGCAAGGTCATGGCCCTCCCAAGATTCGGCGACACTCGTAGGGCCAAGGGTCATCGATGGTCTGGGTTTGCCCTAGATTTGGGTGAGAGCTCACAGTCCTCACCGGCAGTCACCGGGCTCATTGCCCCCTAGCCCGGCAACCCCAACGAACCCTTCCTCAGCCCTCGCCGCCTGCAATCTCCATCTTCCTTCCTCTCTTTTTTTTTTTCTTCTTTTTTTTTCTTTTTAAATTTAATTTTTAGCTTTAAATTTTGTTTAATTAATCCTCATGTCGTAGCATAACGACGTCATTTTTACACTTGTCTAACCACGTCAACATACAAAATGACATCGTTTTGCACTTGTCTCGCTAGAAAATTGCCACGTTAGCATTTTTGCCGGATTTTCTCGTCGTTGACACTTAAGCGATCTATTTTGCTCTGATTTTGGCACTTAAGTGTCCTTGTGCCAAGTTTTGCACTCCAGGTATCCTAATCCCAGCAAAAGCCTAATGCCTTCGAATGCGTGCTCTGTAGAGCTAATGCACTGCTGTGAACACAGCGACATAAGAGAAGTCCTCACCGCAGCCATCGACACGATGGATAGGATCAAAATCCACATCATGGGATGGCCGAACCAAACTCGCCCTAATACATGCGGCTCTCTGTCCTCCTAATGTACACCGTTCACCCCCTCCGCTGTTAAAAAAAATGAAAGTCAATATAGAGATTATGTACCGACAAATTTTTTACCCATGTCACGTGAGGAAGAGTCAAAACAATTTCAAGAATTCTTTGCCATGTTTCTGAATGCATTGGAGTAAGTGATCCGAGTACGTAACCTGCTTAATTAAGTCACATAACTTGGTTTTCTTGCTCTTTCTTTCTGGGAAGCAACTCAACAGGTCAGATTGATTCGGACAATTTTGGCTTTCCCTTCTCCAATTTATGATCATTTCTTTTTGCTGATTATATCTTCAAATGTCAATTGGTTTTCGAACAGAGATGGGCAATCAAATGTATAGCAAGACTGCTGATTGCTCCTTGTGCTTAATCTTTTTGCTAGATTTAAATCATTTGCGACTATTTTGGTAGGAAGACTAATCGCAGATGCACGTATGACACTTGCTCATTTCAAGCATCTTCCTAACACAATTCACAAAGTCAAATAACGCTCCTGAAGAATCAAGCAATGTGCAGGCTCAAATAACACCAATAGAAGTCTTTGAAGTTGACATGCTGCTTTCAGGGAATCGGGGGATTACAGCTGGGGACCATTTTGTGGTGACACTGTTTGCATTTAATCTATGGAGGTCAAGGTCACGCATTCACACATGTCCCTCTTCGAAAAGAAAGGAAAAGCATAGAGTTGATGCATCTCTTATTGCTCGTCAAAAGTACCGTAGAAAATTATGATCAATGATCTTGGCTAATCATGTCTAACATCACGTGCATTTGCTCCGAAACTGTTTGCATTTACTCTATGTAGGTCAAGGTCACATGTCCACACATGCCCCTATTCGAAAAGAAAGGAAAAGTATGATGTTGATATATCTCTAATTGCTCGGCAAAAGTACCATAGAAAATTATGGTCATTGGTCTTAGCTAATCATGTCTAGCATTGTGTGCATTTGTGCTGACACCGTTTGCATTTAGTCTATGTAGGTCAAGGTCACATGTCCACACATGTCCCTATTCGAAAAGAAAGAAAAAGCATGACGTTGATTGCTCAGCAAAAGTACCGTAGAAAATTATGGTAATTTATCTTAGCTAATTATGTCTAACATTGTGTGAAGGCCTCGGGGACTATGACACTACGTCTATCTATTAAGAGCCTAATATCAATACATAATTCTTCAAAAAACTTCAATTATAATATAGTAGATTCATATGCTCAACATTTTGGGACTATTTTGGTAGGAAGACTAATTGTAAATGCACTCAAGCATCTTCCTAACATAATCCATAAAGTTGAATAATCCTATTGAAGAATTAGGTAACGTGCAGGTCCAAATAAGACTATAGCAGAAGCTTTTGAAGTTGACATGCTGCGTTTAGGGAATTGGGGGATACACCTGTGGACCATTTGGTGGTGACGCTGTTCGCATTTGATTTATGTAGGTCAAGGTCACGCGTTCAATCATCCTGGGCTTCTTCATCTAAATAAGAAAACCATTTCTGTTGTGGCAAGGGTATACATTCTATGTGATTCATTTCCCTGCCTAGCGCCATTTAGGCCTTTGGAGACTGAACAAATCAATCAGAAACTTATGGTTCTTCAATCCTTGAATTTTTTTAATTGGAAGAAAGAGAAGATCAACTCTCTTTGGCGGAATTTTGGAGGCATAGCCTCCATATTGAGCTTAAACTATTGGCAAGCTCAAAATCACTTGGAATTACCATACTGAGAAGGCCGATTCATAATGTGCCAATGATACTAGTGCTCATTTGTTTCTGTCCTAACACACCCATATGGCAGAATAATTTTTCTGAAGTGCCTAGTTACGGCTCATTACGATTGAGCGTGCGTTAGTGCAAAAATTATAATTCCCATACCGATGAAATTAATGTCCTTTCAAAGTAATTCATTACAATTTGCATGAATAGAGCATGGCTGCTTTACATCATCAAGGACGTCATGGCTCCAACGGGACATCTTACTTGTGCGAACTCGACCTGTATAGGACCAATGGAGACAAGACGAGATTCGGCAGAAAATGGCCGACAGCCGAATCCTCACATACCCACGCTAAGGGTGCGTTTGTTTGCGTTTCCGTTTAAAAATTGTTAGAACAGAAATAAAAATATATATATATATTTCTGTTCGGGAACAATTTTTTGAACAAAAAACGCGTTTGGTAAACTTGTTAGGGAATAAAAAATAAACGAAACACGTTTGGTAAATTTGTATAATTTTTTATTTCTTTTATTTCTATTTTTTCCTTTTTTTTTCTTTTTTCTTTTCCTTTTTCTTTTGGCCGTCGTGGCGAGGTCGAGCCTCGCCGTAGCCGGGCGAGGCTCGCCCTCGCGGGGCCGCGAGCCTCGCCGTGGGCGGGCGAGGCCGCCGGCCCTCGTCGGCCGGTCACCGGCCATGGTCGAGGCCGGCGACCGGCGAAAGAAAGAAGAAAGAAAATAAGAAGAAAATATAAAAGTGTTCCTCAAATGTGTTTCAGAAATAAGAAACACAAATTCGTTGTTTCTTATTTCTGTTTCTTTTTTGTTCTTGGGAACAAAAGAACAAAAATACAGAAAAAATGTTTTAAAAAAAAAAGAAACACAAACAAACAAGCCTAAGTCTCCAAGAATCATTACCTTTTCTGACATTCTAGGACATTTGCTGGAATTGCGCCAAATACTTGCTGACGAGAAAGATCTGCCGATCATTTTTCGGTCTCCGTCAAGCCTAGCGTTAAGCTGACATGGTTATGATGGTATTTATTCAAGTTTCAAAATGGAGGAAAGAGTACTCTGAAAATCTCTTTTTAGAGATCCAAACATAGAGTCCGAGCTCTACGTAGCTGCCGTGAAAGGGAATGTGCCAGCTTGAGTTGCTCCCAAAAAGATAAACTATTTCTTGATAGAATCATGACCAAAAACATAACGAGCATCCTCTACACATTGCAACCACGCTTGGACGCTTGGATTTCGTGGAAGAGGTCCGGTCCTAACTCAGAAGGCCGAGCTGGCAAGAGAGCAAGATTCCCTCTTCATCTCGAGTAGCAAAAAGATCCCCTAACATCGTGGCATGCTTGTTAAGAGTCAACCTTGATATGTGTATTGTCCTCAATAAATACGAAAGAAACCCTCTCGTGACCATGAAATGCCATGTGGATATATTGGAATATTTGGTCCGAGTGAGACCTAATGCAGCCCATAGTGTTGTCGAACATGGCCAGACAATCCTGCATTTATGCGTGATGCATAATAGACTAGAAGCTTTGAAACTTTTGATAGTTATCTTGGGCGATGATCAGTTCATCAACTCAAGGGACAGATATGACTACATGATTTTGCATTTGGCTACTGCAAATAGAGAAACTAAGGTATGTTTGTACAACCAAGCCTCTGCACTAGTCAAATTCAGTGAGCTTATCAATAAAAAAAAGGTGATTCTAGAAATATTCGGAAGCTAAAAGATACCCATTTGTAAATCATTATATGTTTTGATATTTAAAAAGAAGGAAGTCGTTGGTCCATATAATAAACTACAACTTTACACTTCACACAATTTTGATACTTATTTTATCTAGATCAGAAGGAACATAAAAACGGAGATAGCAAAAAGAGTTTCATCAAGGGACGAGTATCCCTTCTGATGGCATCAAATAATAGTCACAAAGACTAGAGGACTGAAAAACGTTAGTAGCAAAGTTAATCCTGAAAAGTACGTAACATGGTGTTGTCTAGATCAAATTTGACCCCAATTGATACATTTTGATGTTACTCCTCTACAGACCATGCTCTCCTTGACTAATAAAGGAGTTAAACCAAACATTAAGAACTCCAGAGGTTTCACAGCATTCGCCGAAAGTGAGGAAAAAAAGAGAAAGTGACAAGGCAATATGGAATTTGACGCTAATGGTGATAGTGACATTGCTAGCTACGATGACATTCCAAGCCAGCATTACCCTACCTCACGGCCTTTGGGAAGGAGATTTCATGGGTGATGAATAGACTGCAGCATATACTGCGGGTGAATCTGTAATGACAGATAAGTTCCTGAACGCGTGCAAGAATTTCTTAACATATAACATGATAAGTTTCATTGCGTCGCTTAGTATCATTATGCTTTTGATGAGTAGTCTTCCTCTAAAGCGGCATTGGATCACCATGAGGATTGCAATGCTGATTATGTGGGTTGCGATAAGCTTTGCAGCGGCAACTTATGCCATCTCCGTATTTGTCTTCACACTAGCGAGCGAACTGAAAACGTTCATTGGTGCAATTGGACTTGTGGTGCTGGCATGGGTTGGATAGATAGCTCTTTTTTTCCTGTGTCGCTTCGTTTAATCCTGAAATTGGTATGCAAGATTCTGGAATTCGTCCGCAAAGCCTCGACAGAACGCAGGCCAGAGGATCATACGGTTTAGTGGCTTTATATAGTTGCAAATGTGTTTGTTACAGAAGAAGCGCCCTGAGACCTAAGGCCATAAAAGAGGAGATGCTATACAGTGCATGCGTTGTTCAGTGTGCCAATTAGACAACTTAGCTCCGATGCATTAGAGTATGGTATGTGCCAGAAAACAATAAATGTTTTAATCCTGTTGAATTTATGGAAAAGATGGAGTTTAGATGTATAATGGATGGCTGTCTTATTTGATTTGATTTGTGGCAGTTTAAAAAAAGAATGACTTATAGGATTTAAAGTCCAAAAATTTCAGCCATGGGATCAATTTTATTTAGTGTAACGGAAACATATTCAAGTGGTAACTTATTGATAATTAAGGAAGTTTGTTCTTGTGCAAATTCTACGATTAATTACGGAAAATCACGATAGTCGAAAGGATTATTACTTATGGACAGGATCCATTGATTACAAATTTGAAGGATTATCTATGTAGATTTACTAAGAATAGGGAAATAGAAAGTAAACTTTAGGTTGCTTAGATTTCTCAATAAAAATTATGATCCTTATGATCTTTTGAGCTTACGATGACTTGAGGTAATTTACTATCTATAAAAGTAGAGAACTCATTACCATCTACACGAACTTGCGACTGATTTACGATTATAAATGTCAATAATTGATTATAAGTTGTGCCTCCTATGACAATTTCAAGTATCTTATTATCCCAATGGTTTATTGCTATGTGATAGGAAATTTTTGTTTCAAATTGTATTAGCTCAATTACTACACAAAAGGGAGAGTACTAATTGGACATGGGATTGAGATCGTGATGATTTTAGGCAAATTACAATTGCCAGAGGTGTAATTATTAAGGACAAGAACGACAAGTTATGACTAGTTGAGGAAAATTACCCCTAGAATGATTATTTAGTAATTCCATTGTCGAGTTATAAAATATGAAAGGAAGTTATTACTAATACTGGAATAATACAAAATAATCAACTAACAATTTTGACTAATTGAAGAAAATTATGATAAAAATGGATAATTACTACATCCCGATGTCATCTTGCTGTTCGTAGATTATCTTCTCCTTCTCCAATTTATGATCATTTCTTTTTGCTGATCATACCTTCAAATGTTAATTGGTTTTGAACAGAAATAGACAATCAAATTTATACCAAGATTACTCATTACGCTTTATTTTGTTGCTGGGTCTAAATCATTTCCGACTATTTTGGTAGGAAGACTAATTGTGAATGCACTTCCGAGGGGTGAGCATGGTTCCGGTAGAACGGGAACCGGAACCAAACCGAAGGAGGGTCCGGTTCGGTTCCCGGTTCCGAAGAGGCCGGTTCCTTTTTTCTGGGAACCGATCAAATTCAAAATGAAAAACCCTAAACCTCTCCTTTCCCCCTTCCCCACGTGATTTCCCCCTCGATTTTCCCTCCTTCCCCTTTCTTTTTTTTTTTTTTTCTCTATCTTTCTTTTCTCTTCTTTTTCCTCCTCACGTCACTTCCTGCCCCCTACCCCTACTTTTTCTTTTCCTCTCTCTCTCTCTTCTCTTTCCCCTCTCGGCTGAAACCCCCATTCTTCTTCTTCTTCTTTCTTTTCTTCTTCTTCTTCCTTCCTTCCTCTTGCAAGGGATGACCACGATTCCCGGGTAGAATCGGGAATCGGAGAACCGAACCGGACCCTCCCGTTCTCTGCCTCTGCCCGTCGCCGACGCCGGATGCCGTTGGACGCCAGTCACCCCGCACTCGTCTCACCCTTGCCTCCTGCTCCCTCGATGCCGTCACCCCTCGCTTGCCTCGCTACTCAGCCGCTCGCCGTCTATGCCACCAGTGGACGCCGCTCATCCCTCGGTGGAGGCCGCTCGCCACTCGCACAGCCGCCCCCAACTCTGCTCGCTCGGTCGCCCTCGACGCTACTCCCCCCCGACGCCGCTCGGCCAGCCGCCCCCAACACCGCTGGCCCAGTTGGCCCTTGACGCTGCTCACCAGTCGACGACGCTCCTCCCAAGTCTTTGTCTCGATATGCTTGTAAGGATAAGCTAATTTGGATGGTTTAACCTAGAGATTATGATTCATGGGCACTTGAGTTGGGTTCTTCAGGTTGGCGGTCGCCATTTGCATTTTGCTCTGTGATTTTTGTTTTGTGATGAGGCATAACTTGTCTAGTTCGTGTCAAGTAGATCTAATGGGATTTGTGATACTTATGCGATATGATTATACTTGTTTTTTGATGAAGCACATCTACGAGGTGAGCTGTTGATCCCCTACCCCTTCCTCAAATCAAAGGATGGGATGTGTTTTTAAGTCATGAGCAAGCAGATTTGCTCGTCTTGTACTGAATTTTCATTTTTTAGGGAAGGGGCCCTTGTTGCTTATGTTATATCCTGTAATCGAGCCATAACTACTTAAAAATTGGTAGCTGACTTGATTAACAATCTGTGCACATCTTTTTTGATTTTTATGCTGTTATTTTTTGTCCTTCACACGATATGTTTGATTGATATCTAGTATGCAGTTTGGTTACACAGAAGCGTTTGAGTCACATTATTTACCTAAAAGATTTTGGTACAGTAAATGTATCGAACCCTTGAGAGGATAATGGCATGTCTTCTATTATCTTTTCTCTTATGAAATGTCACTCCAGCTTTTTACTATTCCATCAGGTCCTTTGATTGTGAGCTGTTTTAGAGTCATGATGAAGAAGAAGGATCTTTTGGTCTTTATGGATGTCTCCATTGATGGGGACCCTGCTGAAAGAATTATTTTTGAGGTACTCATTTGTGAATGTGAATCTTAAATTTTTTTAACATCTGTATGCCCTCAGTTGTTGCATTTCTTTTGAAATTTGCTGCATATTCTTCACAATCCTTATCTGTTGATTGGCTTTCTTGTGAATCCGGTTCAACAGCTTTTTCCTGAAGTTGCTCCAAAGACGGCAGAAAATTTCCGAACACTCTATACTGGAGAGAAGGGAATTGGCCAGAAGACAAGGAGACCACTGCACTTGAAGGGGTCATTTTTCCATCGGATCATTAGAGGCTCTATGGCTTAGGTATGTTTGTTTGTTCATGTAAGAGCTTTGTTCTAGAGAAAGTTTGGCCTTTATGGTTGTGTAAGGCTAAATAGGTTCTTTTGGTTAGTTACCTTTCTTTATGCTGTAGGATACAGGGCTGATGCTCACGACTGCTTTTCTTATGATATAGTTTTAAGGTTGTACTTACCATGTTGTCCACCCTTTGATCTTTTCTTTGGTTAACATTTCACATACATTTCTTTGAATATTATCTTTCTCACCATTGGATTTTTCATTAATTTTTTGTTATTTTTCTTTTTCTTTGCTTTTTGCAGGGTGGTGATTTTCACAAAAGAGATGGTAAGAATTTTTTTCATGGCTGTCCAATTTGTCTGTTTGTTTGTAATTTCACTCATCTTCCATGGTTGCTTTTGAGGCCTAAACTTTGGATTTTCTTGTTATGTGGCAATTTATTGAGGTTCTTTTTTTTTTTTTTTTGTCTTTGGTTTCTGTTATGTGCATCTCGTTGGTCAAGATGGACAACGCTACAAATTGCTACTGGTGAACAGGCCAATGGCCATCATATGTGATTATATGCATATACACGACCTGTTTACTTATTAGTTAGTTTGGATGAGTCTAGTACGTGTCACTACACATTCATCACACCAATGCGTTCTTTGAAAGCTATGTTACCTTTGAATCTCAACAAAATGCTGTTCGGTTTTGAATTAATAGTCTAATGTTCTTTTATGGACATAGAAGCTTTGGTTTGTCTCTTTTTTTCTTCGTTATAGTTCAAATCTGAAAATGAAAAAAAAAAAATAACTTGTTGGAACCTGGAATCGACCTGGAACCTGTGACAAGGTAGGTTTCAGGTTCTTGATTTTGACGGGGTAGGTTTCAGGTTCCAAAAAATGAGGAACCTGTACCCGAGGGTAGGTTCCAGGTTCCACCTGGAACCTGTAAGGAACCGGGAATCGCTCACCCCTATCCGACACTATGCTCATTTCAAGCATCTTCCTAACACTATTCGCTCATTTCAAGCATCTTCCTAACACTATTCGCTCATTTCAAGCATCTTCCCGACACAATTCATGAGGTTGAATAATTTCTCCAAAAGAATCAGGTAGAGGCTCAAATAAGACTATAATTGAAGCCTTTGAAGTCGACATGCTGCAATCGTGCTACCAACACACAAGCGGAGGTCATAGCTTTGGTAGAAACCCTAGACTTGATTTCTTCTAAGCTATCTCCATGCAGTGTCGAAAATAAATTCCTCATTTAGTTTGATTGCCTTATGCTAGTGGAAAGCGTTCTCTCCTCTACTCCGTCAAGTTGGGTTGTGCAACCCCTAGTGGATCGAGCCAAACTAAAAATGGCGAGTCTTTCGGGTATTAGCTTAGCCCACTGCAATCGTGCTACCAACAAGGTAGCGCATTCGCTAGCCAAAACTCATCAGTGGGGCTGTCTACCACGGAACTGGATTACCAATCCCCCATCTGCTCTTTTGAATTTACTTTGCACTGATAATCTTGATGTACGTGTTCCGAACTTCTGTTAGTAATGAAATCAGCTTTCTTGTCCAAAAAAAAAAAAAGTTGACATGCTGCTTTTAGGGAATTGGGGATACAGCTGGGAACCATTTTGTGGTGACAGTGTTTGCGTTTAGTCTAATTTGGTCAAGGTCACGGGGTTTAGTCTAATTTGGTCAAGGTCACGGGTTCACACTGTCCATATTCGAAAAGAAAGGAAAAGCATGCATTTAGTCTATTTTGGTCAAGGTCACGGGTTCACACTATCCATATTTTGGTCAAGGTCACGGGTTCACACTGTCTAGATTAAAAAAAAAGAAGGAAAAGCATGATGTTGATATATCTCTAATTGCTCGGCAAAAGTACGGTAGAAAAGCATGATGTTGATACATCCATGGACCATTTGGTGGTGACGCTACTTGCATTTGGTCTATGTAAGGTTAAGGTCACGCGTTCATAAATGTCCATATGTGAAAGAAAAGGAAAAGGAATGATGTTGATATATCTTTGATCGCTCGGCGAATGTATGGTAGAAAATCATGATCATCGATCTTAGCCAATCATGTCTAACACTGTGAGAAGGCCTCGGGGACTATGACACTATGTTTATCCATTAAGAGTCTAATATCAGCACATAATTCTTCAAAATTCTTCGATTCTGATATAGGATATTCTTATGCTCAACATTCTTGCCGCTTAAATCGCCCAGCTAAAGTTTTAACACACGTGCGCAAACATGCAAAAAGACATACATGGGGCAAAAGCCGTATCTGTGAATTAATCCACCGAACACATGAAGGAATAGCCTCTGTTTATATATAGATTGTATCCTCACACGACTTGAAGACTCGTTCCCTTACCTCACATCCCTTTACCTTTGGATGAACCAGGCAAGGGTGATGCAGAATGCACATGATTGATTCTCGGTAATATCATGTAACTGTAATGAGTAACTCAGGGTTGCCCACTTCACGCCAAAAACGTTTCTAAAAGAGAATGTCGCTTTTCTCAGACTTCCATCTTGTCTAAAAATTTTTTAAATGAGGGAGTTGCATTTCTCAGATTTCTATGGGGAAGGCTATAATTTCATTGTAGCAGTTGAGAAAAATGTCTGGTCATGGTTTAAGGGTCGTCACAGTGAAGCATCAAGAGAAAAGCGACAATCAAAAGGAGAATGGGAGCTTCCTTAGGGCAATCTACGGCAGAGACTTCCAAACAAATTAAATTTCGATTTGCCAAAACACACATTTGAAGAAGAGCTTGCAGGTTTCTTCTTGATTCCCTTAAGAAATAGTTGCAAGTAGATTTTAAGTGTCTATAACCTATCTATGATGCCAAGTTTGAGTAGGTATATAGTGAGACATCCTTAAATTAAATCACTCCAGTTATTGTTTGTTTTGCTTGTCCCACTCCAAATTTCGCTTGCGTGCATATACTTCCCAAAATTGCTTTTCCTTGGATCAATGCATAGTTCGATTCATTTTCGTCCCCTCATCCTAAAAACCTACCACAAGCCGCTCATTATCTAAGCCCTTTGTTTTGGCGACTACTCCCCACCCTCATCAGACGGAGTTAGTATGGGCCCACCAACTTTTGTGTGGTTTGTCCCCGAACCATATACCTATTGGAGAGAGTTTCACCCTGATACCATATTATAACATCCTTGAATTAACTCGCTCGAAGTATTATCTTTTTTTTTACCGTACCATAGTGAATCTTACAATTTGTCCTTTAACATACGGACATTTAATTTTTCAAGAAGTCACACATCCTAGTAACATTCTAACTTGAACATGTTTAACTTTGGAGTTCCAAATTAAAACTTGCCATCCAATTTTAACATATATATCCCATAATCGCTTCGCTCCTATTTAATGCACAATTCAACTCATATTTGCTCTCTTCACCATCTTAGAAGTATGCCAAGAGCCGCTTCTTGTTCAAAACCTCTAGCTTGGCGACTACTCTCCGCCCTCATTGGACCGAATTGTTACATATAGTCGTGAGTGACATTTGTCCAAGCGTTTGTGTACACAATCATCCTGGGCTTCTTCATTTAAATAAGAAAACCATTCCTGCGGTGGTAGGGGTATATATTCTCCGTGATTTATTTCCCTGCCTTGTACTATTGAGGACTTTCGTGACTGATCAAATCAATCAGGAATTTATGGTCCTTCAATCTTTGAAATTTTTAACGGAAGAAAGAGAAGAGTAACTCTTTGGCGGCATTTTGGAGGTATAGCAAGGCTGATGCCTCCACGTTGAGCTTAAACTATTTGCAAGCTTGAAATCACTTGGGATTACCATGGTGAGAAAGCCAACTTCTAATGTGCTAGTGATATTATTGCTCATTTGTTTCTATTTTCCTAACACACCCATATGGTAGAATACTTTCTATGAAAGTTCCTAGGTCATGATTCATTCCAATTGATCGAGCATAAGCGCAAAAATTATTTCTGATAAATCAATGAAATTCATGTCTTTTCAAATAATTCATGTTTACGATCATTTGCACAAATAGAATGTGGCTGCTTTACATCCTCAAAAGCACGTCATGGCTCCAGTGGGACATTTAAGTCTGCGAACGTGACTTATATAGGACAAAATATAGATGAGCCTCGGTAAAAAATGGACGACAGGCGAATCCCCACATCGATGGCAGACAGCGCAGAGTAGCAGAGGAGCAGAGCAGAGTGACATGACCGGGGCAGGGGGCCGACGTGACCGGAGCAGCTGGCCGGACGTCCGGCGGCAGCGGGGCCACGTGCTCTCGCGTACGCATTTTATAGAGCCATACGTACCCGAATCTCTGAATGGGACAATGATCCTATGAGATCCTATTGCTCATCTGTAATTATTATCCAAACACACCCGTATGGCAAAATAATTTGTCAAGAAGTGCCTAGGTTACAGCTCATTCCGATTGAGTGAGCGTTAGTGCAAAAATTATTTCTCACATATGGATGAAATTCATGTCCTAACAAAATATACATGTTTGTGCAAATGAAGTGATTCCACAATAATTTGCATGGATAGAGCGTGGCTGCTTTACATGATCCAAGGATGTCATGGCTCAATCGGGACATGTTACATGTGCAAACTTGATCTATATAGGACCAGATGGGGACGAGACCTGCCAGAAAATGACCAACAGAGGAATCCTTATCCACAATAAAGCTTCAAGAGTAAACTTTATCTGACGTACTAAGACCTATGCGAGACTTGAGCCACATACTTGCAATCAAGAGATATCTACCGTTCGTTTTTCGTCAAAGACTATTGAGATGGTTTACTTGGTTGTGACAATATTATTTAAGTCTTCCAATGGAGGAGGTAGTATTTTGAAATCCTCTTTTTGAAGATCCAAACATGGAGTCTGAGCTCTATGAAGCCGCTATCAAAGGAAATGTGCCGTCTTTGCTTGAGTTGCTAAAAACGGATAAACTACTTCTTGACAGAGTCATGATTGGGAATCACACCGAGACTCCTCTGCACATCGCAGCCATGCTTGGACACTTGGATTTCGTGAAAGAGATCCTAGCTCAGAAGGCCGAGATGGCAAGTGTGCAAGATTCTCAGGGTTCGACGCCTCTTCATCTTGCCGCAGCAAAAGGGTACCTTAACATAGTGGAAAGCTTGGTAAGAGCCTACCCTGATGCATGTTCCTTCTGTGACAAATACAAAAGAAATCCTCTTCATGTTGCAGCCATGAAAGGGCATGTGAATGTGTTGGAAAACTTGGTTGGAGCAAGACCTGATGCCGCCCATAGTGTCATTGAACATGGCCAAACGATCCTGCATTTATGCGTGAAGCATAACAGACTAGAAGCTTTGAAGCTTTTGATAGATATCTTGGGCAATGAACAGTTCATCAATTTGGGGGATGAAGATGGCAACACAATTTTGCATTTGGCTATTGCTGATAGACAAGCTGAGGTATGTTCATACAATCAACTCTCTGCACTAGTCAAATTCAGTGAGCTTATCAACAAAAGAGGTGGTTCTAGGATGAGAAAATAATTCAAATAGCCCTTAAACTTTGGTTCAATATGCAATGTCATTTTTGGATTTTTAGTTTATCCGGCGTGGTCCTTAAACAATTCATAAATACTTGATCTTGTTTCTAAATTTTTAATTTGTTTGATCTAGTCTCTTAGCTTTCCACACCAAAGTCAAATAAGCCATTCGATACTATTTTCATTTTATTATCTTTTTACCTTTTTTATTTTTACAAATATAACTATAGTTCCATTTAAGTGTATTTAACTTATAATCTCTATAATGGAAAAATGTTAGAGTTATATTGGATACATAATCCTTTCAACTTTAAAATAAGTATTCTCATAAGAGTATTTAACAACAATATTTGTATATTTATAGACTTTCTCGTACTTATATTAATCTAAACTCATTCCTAATTTTTAGATAGATTAAAAATTCAAGGTTTTGTGTTTCGTGTTTTCTCAATAAATTTAGTTAAATCTGTAAATTAGGAAATTAAATAATAGAAATATCAGCCCGATACAACTTTAATGAGATTTTACTTTTGTTACTATAGAGATCATAAGTTAAAATATGAGCAAATAGAACTATCGTAATATTTATAAATGTCAAAAAGGTGAAAAAGTAATAAAAAGATAGTCATTTTTTTGTTGATTTAGGAAAAAAAATTGAAATAAGAGAATTTTCTAAAAGTAAGAGAATTTTCAAACTTTAAGCAATATCTTAATTATGAAAACTTTTTACTTTTTTATGGGTAAATGAGAGACTAGATTAAACAACTTGAAAGTTTAGGGACTAAATTGAATATTTAAAAATAGTTCAAGGACCACATTGAATGACAAAAAGTATAAAGATAACATTACACATTGAATTAAAATTAATGGACTATTTGTGTTATTTTCCCATCTATGATACCTAGGTGTCCTATCAATTTTTGGTAGCTAAGAAGTATCCATTTTTACATCGAAGGTTATGATATTTGGAAAAGAATTAACTGGTTGAGATAATTAACTACAACTTTATACTTTGCGTTATTTTCATGCTAATTTTATCTAGATTAGACGGAACATAAAACTAGAGGTAGCAGAAGAGATTCAATAAGGGATGGGTTTCCCTTGTGAAGGTGTCAAGTAATAGTCACCAACACTACGGGACTAAAAAAACACTGGTGCCAAAGTTGATCCTGAAATGGATATAACATGGGCGTGCTTAGTTCAAACCTGATCTCAACTGCTACATTCTATTGTTACTTCTCTGCAGACTATAGTCTTCTTGATAAATAAAGGAGTGAACCCGAACATTATGAACTCTAGAGGTTTCACAGCAGTCAGCCTATTAGCACAAGGTGAAAGCGCAGGAAGAGCCTCCGAGATTAGGGATTATGTTCCTCAAATTTCAGAGAATCAAAACTCTTCCGGACGAACAGTCCACACCAATAACAAGGTCACGACCTTCCATCCACCTATAGGAGAAAAGGAAGAAAGGAAAGAGGGAAAAAGGAAAAGAAAGATAAAATGGCAAAACAACATGCATCAGACTCTATTGGTGGTAGCGGCATTGCTAGCTACCGTGGCATACCAAGCCATTCTTACCCCGCCTAGTGGCCTTTGGCAAGAAGATTATCCGAGCGAAAATGCAACAAATGTTGCAGGCAGTATTAACCCATCTGGTGGCATTTCGCCAGCAATTTCCTCGACCGCTGAGACCGGCACAGAGCATGTTGCGGGCGAGTCCATAATGGGATATAAGTACCAGGATATCTACCAGGGTTTCCTAGTATGTAACACGATAAGTTTCGCCGCATCGATTAGCACCATTATGCTTCTTATAAGTGGTCTTCCTCTAAAGCGGCGTCGGCTTACCACATGGATTGCAATGCTGATTATGTGGATTGCGATATTCTTCACAGCGGCGACTTATACCTTCACCATATGGGCCTTCACGCCGGAACAACTATTGACTACTGCAATTGACATGAATAGATTTGTGATGCTGGTATGGCTTGGATTAATGGCTATTATTTGCCTGTGCCACGTTGTTCTCTTGACCGTGAAGTTGGTACGCAAAGTCCTGAAATTCGTCCGCAGCAGGAGGGATCCTATAGGAGAAGTGCCCTGAGCCCAAAAGCCATGCAAGAGGAGATGCTATGCAGTATGTGTTGTTCAGTGTGGTGATTAGACAACTTAGCTACGATAGCATGCATGTGTGTATCTGCTGGTGGAAACAATGGATGTTTTATGCGTGTTGAATCCCTGTGAAAGACGGAGTTTAGATGTATAATTGATGGCTGTTTCATTTGATTTGATTTGTGGCGGCTAAAAAAAAAAAAGAGAATATGACCTATTGGATTTGACGTCCAAAAAATCTCAGCCGTGGCATCAGTTGAAGCGGTAATTTATAGACAACTAAGGAAGTTTGTTCAGGAGGAACTGTAAATTTTACGATTAATTAAGGAAAATCACGACATGCAAAAGGACTATTATTTATGGATAGGATCCATTGATTATGAATTTGAAGGATTATTTAAGTAGATTTACTAAGAAAAGGGAAATAGAAAGTAAACTTTAGGTTGCTTAGATTTCTCGATAAAAATTACGATGATTTAGACCTTTGAACTTACGATAACTTGAGTTAATTTGCTATTAATAAACGTAGATATTTACTACCATTTGCATGGACTTGCGAATGACTTACGATTATCGTGGTCAATTATTAATTTTATGACGTGTCTCTTATGACAATTTCAAGTACCTTACCATCCCATTAGTTAACTGGTAGGTGATAGGAATTCTTGTTTTGAACTATGTAGCTCAATTGCCACACAAAAAGAGGAAAGAGCAAACTAGACATGCAACTAAGATCGTGGCAATTTTAGGTAAATTATAATTATTAGAGGTATAATAATGCGGGACAGGAACTACGGATTATGGCCGGTCGAGTTATGAAGTATAAAAGGAAGTTATCGTTAATAATTGAAAAATACTAAAATAAAAGAAAACAATGAACTACCAATTTTGACTAATTGAAGAAAATTATGAAATTACCGAATAACTAGTACAACATCCCTAATTTAAGTGGTGTATATGAATGTCACCATTTGAATTCAATTTTATGAACAAGTGCAACAAGATTATGAGGAGTATAAACAATTTACCATTGCTTTAGATCAATTACCAAGTAGTATGTCACACCCCATGGTTTGAGGGAATGTTATAAGGAAATTATTAGGTGTAAGCATTTCCATGTTACAAAATAAATAACTTACCATCAAAGTAGTAACATCTTTTAAGATGGAAATATACCATCAGAGCATTCTTGTTACGAACTGTATAGCTAAATTACACAAAAGAGGAACCTACTAACCACTGGTACAATTGAGATCACGGCGATTTTAAGCAAATTACGATTGTCAGAGATATAATTATTAAGGATAGGAACTACAAGTTATGACATGTCATGGAAAATTAGACCATGGTGGGACAATTACTTAGTAATTCCATTGTCGAGTTATGAAATATGAAGGGAATTTACTATTAATACTGGAAAAATACTAACCATAATGAACTACGGACCATGACTGTATATAGAAAATTACAATATAGTTACTACTGAAAACATCCCCAACTTACAAACTGTTAAGGAATGTTTTTTTTTTTTTTTTATAAAATTTTACGAACCATAAGTGCAATGAAATTGTGAGGAGTTCAGCCAATTCACCACGGCTTTAGGTCAACTACCAGGTAATGTATCACATGCGATGGCTTGAAGTAATTTACTATGTTATAAGAAAATTACTAAGCGTAAGCATTCTCATGTTACAAAACGTGTAATTTACCTTCAGAGTAGTAACATATCTTAAGACAATGTTCTAATTTATAGGAAGAAATTCAAAATAGTAGTTTACCCTATAAGAAATGATATACCTTTTGAAGTATTGATTTTCCTTATAATTAGTAAAATGAATGAGTGCTGATCCTTGATGATCTCAATTATACTCATTCTTAGCAAATTGTTTTTTTTTTTTTTTTTTTTTTGGGTCAATTCTTAGTAAATTTTTAACAAAGCCTATAATAACATACATTATTGTATCATAAGTGCCAAATGATGTTTGTAAGTATATGTTGTGTTCGTAAAATTAGTTTTAACGTCGTTAAATTACCTCTATGTTTGTAGATATTTGCAAATGCAAACTTTATCTTATAATTCATAATTTCCCTTTTGAATTGGCAAAATCATCTACAACCAAAGTAAACTAAAAAATAAATGGCTATAGCCAGTCAATTTTGCACACGGAATGGAGGTCCCTTCTTCCATATGGGACCCTAGAATCGCCCCCAATAAGCTTAAGACCAAAGTAGAAAATCCTAGAACGTAGAATTACCGAAGCAGATGTTTTGCGTTCATGAGGGCAGTTTATGGCAAGGACTTTCAAACAAATTAAGATTCGCTTTCACAAAATACTAAGTTATTGATTGAATGTCCAGATAAAATGATTACGTGCCCACAATTTTTCTACATTAGTCGTGCGAGGAAGAGTCGAAACTTTCTCACGAATTCTTTGCCATGATCACTGAATGCAGTGGAGCTAGTGATCTGAGCATGTAACATACTTTATTTTGCCGCATGATTTGGTTTTCTTGTTCTTTCTTTCTGTGAAGAAAATTAACAGGTGATATTGATTCGGATTATTTTTGGCTTTCCCTTCTCCAATTTATGATCATTTTGTTTTTGCTGATACCTTCAAAGTAAATTAATCTTTGCATAAAAGCACATTGGTGTTTGAACAAAAATGGGCCATGAAATGTGTAGCCAGACTGCTGCTTGCTCATTGTGCTTAAATTATTTGCTAGCTAAAAATCATTTGCGACTATTTTGGCGGAAAGACTAATCATAAATGCACTTATGAAACTTGCTCGTTTCAAGCATCTTCCTAACACGATCCATAAAGTTGAATGATCTGAGCCGAAGAATAAGATATTTTGCAGGCTCAAATAAGACCAAAACAGGAGCTTTTGAAGTTGACATGTCGTGTTTAGGGAATTGGGGGAGGCACCTGGGACCAATTGGTGGTGACACTGTCTGCATTTGGTCTATGTAAGTCAAGTTCACGCGTTCATATATGTCCATATTTGTAAGGGAAGGTAAGGACCGGTGTTGATATATCCCTGATTATTCGGTGAAATTATCGCAGAGAATTATGGTCTTTGGTCTTAGCCAATCATGTCTTAAATTGTGTGAAAAATGGCTGGTCGTCGCAATGAAGCATTGTGACAGCAGCGAATTTCAAAGTGTTGGAGGTTTGTTTGTCAAAACAAGCTGAGTGTGTTTTTCTTGTCCCACATAGGAAAAGTGAGAGGAAGTGGGCTGATTTATAAGTGAAGGGTTTCCTTGTGTATCTCAAGGAATGATCGGGTGAGGCTAGACCCCACCATACCCACGGCGGGTGCACGAATGATGACGCGGTTAATTAGCACTAACTCATTTGTTATTTATTTAATTTTTATGTTATCAATTTTTTAATCAATTCAAAGGTTGCATTTTAATTTGAGAATTTTTGGAAATGAAATATAAAATGTAAATTCTAAATTCTATTTTTAAAAAAAAACTATTATTCCGAATTTTTATTTGTGTTTTTTCGATACAATCTTTGGAAAATTACTTATACGGTTTACAACTTTTCCCGAAGTGTTGCAATTGTTCGGATTTCGACTTCTTCCAAAGAGTCGTATTTATTTATCCGAACAATTTTTCTAAAGAATGTGTTTGTTCATTCTTTAGCAATTTTCACGAAGAGTTAAAAGATCTTTTTTATATATACTGTTATTTTCGGAAAAACGAAAGTGATCATTTTTCATCTTTTTCAAGCTTTCTGTCTGAAAAAACTACAGCCATTCTTTCAAATTGTTTCCTAGAGAGACCTTGGAGAAATACTATAATTGCTATCTAGTATTCTCATCCGAGACTTTGTTGTATCCTAGAGGATTTTTGCCGGTGACCATTAGCAATGTTGTAGGGCAAATAAATCCTTAAAAAAAGTGATATCACGTTTCAAAGTCCGACTTGAGTACTGACTATCTCTGTCTTCATTGTTCTACCCAATTCAAAGCCATATTTTCACAACACAAAGGACGCCAAGTCTCCAAGGGGACATGTTGAGAAGCATCGCCTCTCCTCTTCCATTTTCCAGATCTCTCTCTCCCTTCTTCCATATTTTACCTTCTCTCCAGATTTTTCCCTTTCTCACCGCCTCTTCCGATAAGCCAAAGCAAGTTGCAATGTGATGAATTAGTTTAGGAGATATTTTATATTGGAAAAGTGTGGAAAGCTGGGATGCACCGACTTTGCATCCTATAAATGGAGAAGGTGCTCCATGTGCGAGCGTGTGGTGAATAAAGCGACGTAGAGAGAGAACAGAGAAGAGTGTTTTATTGAGTGCTTGTTTCAGTGGAGCATCCAGTTGACCAATATAGGACCAAATGGAGACGAGACTCGCCAGAAAATGGCCGCCAGGTATATCCCAACACACCCTCCATAGACATTCGGGGGAACTGAGCCACATACTTGCAGATGAAAAATCTACTAATCATTTTTCGGTCTTCGTCAAGCCTACTGTGAAGATTCACTTGGTTGTGACGATATATATTCAAATCTCCAAATGGAGGAGTGAGTATTCCGAAACTGCCATTTTAGAGACCCAAACATGGAGTCCGAGCTCTATGAAGCCGCCGTGGAAGGAAATGTGCGTTTATTACTTGAGTTGCTCAGAAAAGATAAGCTACTTCTCGCTGGAATCATGACCGGGAATCACACTGAGACTCCTCTGCACATCGCAGCCATGCTCGAACACTTGGATTTTGTGGAAGAGGTTTTAGCTTGAAAGGCCGACCTGGCAAGAGAGCGGGATTGTCAAAGTTTGATGCCTCTTCATCTTGCGGCAGCAAAAGGATACCTTAACATAGTGGCAAGCTTGTTAAGAGTCAACCCTGAGGCATGTTTCATCCATGACAAATACAAAAGAAACCCTCTTCACGTCACAACCATGAAAGGGCATGTGGATATTTTGGAATGCTTGGTTCAAGTGAGACCTGATGCAGCTTGTAGTGTCGTTGAACATTGTCGCGACCTCTTTTTCGGCGCCCTATCACACGGGTGCCTGTGAAGAGTAATGGCTTGCTAAGTCTATTAGGCTTAGCCCGGACTCTTCCAAACCCGCCAATTCACAACTTATCGAGCTTAGGATAACTTGAGGTAATTTATTGTCTCCAAAAGTAGATTATTTTCACTCAAGCTAAGAGATAGGAATTTCTTGTTATGAACTATAAGCTAAGTTACTATGCGAAAAAGGAAAGTACTCGCTAGAGGTGCAATTGAGATCACAACGATTTGAGGCAAATTACAATTGTTGGAGGTGTAATTACTAACGCGGGTAACTACAAGTAATGACCTCTTGAGGGATATTACACTATGGTAGGAATACTTAGTAATATCATCATCAAGTTATGAAGTATAAAGGGACCATTAACGATTGAAATAAATTAACCATAATGAACTACCAATCATTATCAATAGATAATTACAAGAGACAAAATGAGTGATTTACCTTCAAAGTAGTAACATCTCTTAAGACAATAATAAGTCTTATAGAAAGTAATTCAAAGTAGTAATTTACCCCATAAGATGTAATGCATCTCTTAAATAGTAATTTTCCTTCTAATTAGTAAATTCAGTGAGTGCTAATCCTTGACGACCTTAATTATACCCATTCTTAGTAAATCGCTAACAAAGTCTAATCATAGTAATATACCTTATTGTATCATAAATTCAAAATGATGTTCGTAAGTCAAATTTTTGTGTTCGTATTACTAATTCCGTTGCAGTTAAATTATTTTACGTTGGTAAGTATTTGTAAATGTTAAAGCTATCTTACATTTTTTTTTATGCGTATATTGCCTACTATCAAAGTAAATTACAAGTGATTTGCACACGGGGTGACGTCTCCTTTTTTTATCATACGGGATCCTAGACCAGTGATTAATGATGAGGATGACACCGTCGTTTTTCCTTCGCTAAGAAGCTCGTATTATACGTTTGCTCCCTCATAGAGGAGCTTGTGTTTTTCTTAGATTTTTATAAGACTTAAGAAGCAAACCGTAAGTTAACTTTCAACTTCACATTTTCTTACAAATATTATGTCACTAACTCATACCTGTCCCACAAAGGACCATCATATTGGTAATTTAAAATCATGATCAACAAAAGCATGGTTTAGAAAATCATCACTAATACTGTTAGAATAATTAAATATTAAATCACGTCTCCATTTAACAGTTTAAACTTTTACGACAGTCAGCAGTAATCTCACAAAATTCTTACATGTATCAGAGCTGAAGGCCCTAAGTTCAAATCTTACCAAGTCCCATTTGCCTTTCCAATTAAATTTCCACACATAATTATGGGTAAAAGATAGACTAAGCATGGGGAGTGGTCGGAATGGATACATCAAACAGACCAAAGAGGTAATCATCACAATCACAGGAGAACATTTTATTAGCTGATGTTCTTGCAAAAATGGATCTTAGTCCCCTGCGCAGGGCTTCATCTGCATCCTCTCCGTGACCAAAAGATCAGCAGCCGATCGCACCGGGCTTGGATCCATCCACGAAGAGGCCAATGCAGCTGCACGCCCGCTTGCGGTCTCGAATGCGTGCTCTAAAGTGCTAATGCACAGCGACATCAGAGAAGTCCTCGCCACAGCCATCGGCAAGATGGACAGGATTAAAATCCACATCATGGGGTGGTCCAACCAAACGCACCCTAATACGTCCCCAGCGGTGGGCGCAGCAGCTCTCTATCCTCCTAATGTGCATTGCTCGCCACCTCCGCTGTTAAAAGATTGAATGTCAAAATCAAAAAGATTTCATGCCGACAAAACTTTTACATCAGGCTTGCAAGTGATCCGAGTATGTAACGTGCTTAATTTTGTTACATGACTTGGTTTTCTTGCTCTTTCTATCCGGGAAGAAACTCAATAGGGCATTCTTTTAGCTCGGTGGAAGCAAAATACTTTTGCTAAAGAGTGTCTTAAATGGAAATAGAGGATGAAGTCACTAGGAATATCGTTAGAATACCCCACTCTCTATTTTAGAGGATCGTTTAGAAAGCAATTTTTTTTAAACCGAAACGCCTTCAAACAGAAAAGCTGACGTAAACGTTATGGATTGATTTTTTTTTTTTTTTTTATTTCGTTCATGTCTTACAGAAAAGCTGACTTGTTTTACAGGATTTTTCTGTCCTATGACTTTATACTACAAGTGGGACAATTTTATTTTGATTTTTTTTGTCAAATTGCTCGTTGCTGACAGGAGAATCTCCAAGATGTTAGCCACCTTAGACTTCCAGCTGTAGTTTTTGTCTTCTCTTCTTCAATCTTGGACAGCTGTGAATTTCTCAACTTGCTTGCTCTCGACGTAGTTACCAAATTGCCAGTTGGACAGCCGCTGGAGAAATCTGGATGGTTCATGAAATGGATCACAAATTTCACCGGAACAAAAATGGGCAAATCGAATGTAAAGCAAGACTGCTGCTTGCTCATTGTGCTTAAATTATTTGCTAGCTCGGAATCATTAGCAACTATGTCGTTTGAAAGACTAAGCGTAAATGCACTCATGACGCTGTTGCTCATTTCAAGCATCTTTCCTACCACAATCCATCAAGTTTAATAATCTTAGCTGAAGAATAGGGGAATGTGCAGGCTCAAATAAGACTACAGAAAGAGCTTTTCAAGTTGACCTGCCGGGTTTAGGAAATTGGGGGATGCATCTAGGGACGATTTGATGGGGAGATTGTATGCATTTAGTCTGTGTAGGTCAAGTTCGCGGGTTCATATATGTCCATATTCGCAAGTAAAGGACAGGGACAAAGTTGAAAGAAGAGATTGCGGGTTCCTTCTCAATTCTCCCAAGAACTAGTTGTAAGTAGATTCGAAATGTCTGCAACCGATCTGCGTTGCCCGAGTTTGACTACGTCCATAGAGCCATGAGCGACATTTGTCCAAGCGTTTGTGTCCAGAAACATCCGAGGCATCTTCACCTAAATGAGATTTAAAAGATATTCGATCATTTAGATTCACTTACAAATTGAGATACGTTCGAAGTATTACGTCAGCAGCTGATATGACAAAATTACTGCCTGTATTCTAGATGGAGCCAGCCATTATGACTACGGAGGGGTAGCTTGGCTTGGACTCGCAACAATGTTCGGCCTGGACCCAGCACTGGCCACTTTGATGGCAAAGCTTGATGCGTTTGTGCCTCCAGATCTGGCCTCGTCCATGGCTCATGAGGTAGCTTGTCCACACATCCAGCGACGGTGGCTCATATATGGCCGTAAGCCTTGACGGCAAAGTTGAGATCCCAACCATCATGGTAGAAAATGAAGATCAACTCTCTTTGGCAGAATTCGTTGGTGGCATGGCAAGGCTAATGCCTCCACATTGAGCTTAAACCATTCACAAGCTTGAAATCATTAGGAATTACCATGTTGAGAAGACCAAATAATGTGCTAATGGTACTATTATCATTTGTAACCATCTTCCTAACACGACCATATGAGAGTATAATTTCTTTGAAAGTGCCTGGGTTACGTAATTTCATGTTTGTATGAATGAAATGATTTCACAACTAGTTTTGCATGACTAGAGTGCGATTGCTTTGCATGATCAAAGGATGTCCAGGCTCAACGGAGACTTGAGCCACATACCACCAATCATTTTTCGCTTTTTATCAAACCTACCTTGAAAGTTGACTTGGTGACAATATACATTCAAGTCCCCAAATTGAGTAGTGAGTATTTTGAAACTCCCGTTTTAGAGAGCCAAACATGGAGTCTGAGCTCCATGAAGCCACTGTGAAAGGAGACGTGCCTTCTTTGCTTGAGTTGCTTGGAAAAGATAAGCCGCTTCTTGACCGAATCACGACCAAAAATCACATAGACTCTTGTGTATATCTCAGCCATGCTCAAACACTTAGAAATTGTAGAAGAGGTCCTAGCTCGCAAGGCCGAACTAGCAAGAGAGCAGGATTCTCAGAGATCGACGCATTTTCATCTCGCAGAAGCAAAAGGATGCGTTAACATAGTGACAAGCTTGTCAAGAGTCAGCCTGAAATATGTTTCATACGTGTCCAAGCTTTCACATTGTCCATATTCTTAAGAAAAGGACAGGAATGGTGTTTGATATATTTCTGATTGTTCGGCGAAATTACCTTAAGAGAATTTTAGTCTTTGATCTTAGCCAATCATGTCTAAGATTCTGTGTAAAATGTCCAGTCGTGATTTAAGGGAAGAACATCATCGCGATAAAGACGAAAGAAGTGACGATCAAGAGAATGGTAGCTTCCTTCAGGCCAATTAACGAGGACATTTAAACAATTTAAAATTCGATTTCACAAAACAACAAACTTAAAGGAGAGATTGCAGGTTTCTTCTTAATTCCCCTAAGAACCAGTTGTAAGTAAATTCCAAATGTCTACGACCGATTGGTGCGGTGGAGTTTGACTAGGTCTATAGAGCCGTGAGCTAACATCTCTTCTAGCGTGTGTACAGAAACATTTGAGGCGCAACGTTCGGCCAACGTAAACTTGAGCTACGTACTTGCAGAAAAAAGATGTCTAATTTTTTACCAATCATTTTTTGGTCCTCGTCAAGCCTAACTTTACAATATATATTCAAGGCCCCAAATGGAGTAGTGAGCATCCCGAAATTCCCATTTTAAAGAGCCAAACATGGAGTCCGAGCTCTACGAAGCCACCATGAAAGGAAACGTGCATTCTTTGCTTGGAAAAGATAAGCTGCTTCTTGATAGAATCATGATCGGGAATCACAATGAGACTCCTTTGCACATCGCAACCATGCTTGGACACTTGGATGCCGTGGAAGCAATCCTAGCTCGGAAGGCTGAGTTGGCAAGAGAGCAAGATTATCAAAGTTCAACCCCTCTTCATCTCGCGGCAGCAAAAGGTTACCTTGACATAGTGGAAAGCTTGGTAAGAGTCAGCCCAGAAACTCGTTTTGTCCATGACAAATACAAAAGAAACCCTCTTCATGTCACGGTTATGAAAGGGCATGTCGATGTGTTGGAATGCTTGGTTCAAGCGACACCTGATGCAGCCCGCAGCATCGTCAAACATGGCCAGACAATTCTGCATTTATGCGTGAAGCAAAAAAACTAGAAGCTTTGAAGTTTATGAAAGATATCTTGGGAAATGATCAGTTCATCAACTCAAGGGACGAAGATGGCAATACGATTTTGCATTTGGCTGCTTCAAATGGACAAATCGAGGTATGTTCATACAACTAAGCCTTTGCTCTAGTCAAATTCAATGAGCTTATCAACGAAAAGGCAATTCTAGCAAACATGAATGTCCTAGAGATATTCAGAAGTTAAAAGATATCCATTTATAAATCATCAGGGAAAAGTGTCAGAAGATTTAGACTTTTTAATTATGTCAATTTAGCCATAAACATTTTGATTTAATATCAATTTAGTCCTTCAAACTAACTTTGGCCAAAAATTGCTACTATGGATGACGGCTGTCCAACTTGGCATAGCCAATGCTAATATGGACAAATTTATATTATATTTTTTTCAATTTTTTAAATATTTTTCTGATTTTTTTTTTTTTTTTTTTCCTTTCTTCTTCCTTTAACTAGCTATTGGCCATGGCAGGGCAAGCTAGCCTTGGCTTGGGCAAGGGCCAGTCTTACATGATTTGGTAGGGCTTGGCCTCGCCTAGGCTAAATCTAGCAAGGCCGCCCTAGCCTGAGTGAGGGGAGCCCTCTTTAGGGTTCAACCTCGCCGTGGCAGGCAACAGAGACCCTCACCCAAGTGAAGCTAGTCCACCCACCATGGCCAATGGTCAACGACTAGTCATCAGGAAAAGGATGTAAAAAGGAAAAAATTTAAAAATATATATATGGAAATATTATTAAAAAATTTCACATTAGCGCCAATCATGCCACATAGACTGGACGGGGTCCACATCAACAATATCTAGTTGAAATTAGTAAAATGACTGAATTGACATTAGGTTATAAGGTTTATGACTAAATTGACACAATTAAAATGTTTAGGATTATGTTAACACCAATGTTATAGGTTTAGGACTTTTCTGACACTTTTTCCTAAATCATCACAAGTTTTGATATTTGGAAAAGAAGTCATTTGTCCAGATAATTAACTACAACTTTGTGCTTCACATATTTTCACGCTAATTTCATCTAGATTAGAAGGAATATAAAAACAGAGAAGCGGAAGAAATTCAACAAGCGATGAGATTCCCTTTTGACACATTCTATTGTTACTTAGTCACAAACATTAGAGGACTTAAAAACAAAAGAAGCAAACTTAGTCCTCAAAAGTATATAACATGGGCTTGTCTAGTTCAAATCCAACATCAATTGACACATTCTATTGTTACTCCTCTATAGACTATAATCTACCTGACTAGTAAAGGAGTAGACTCGAATATTATGAAATCCAAAGGTTTCATGGCACTAAGCCTGCTAGCACAAGGCCAGAGCGTGGAAAGAGCTTCAGAGATTAAGGATTCTGCTCATCAAACTTCAGAGAATCATGACCTGTCCAGACAAACCGATGCAAAAAACATGGTTACCGAAGAGAGCAAGAGGGAAGAGAAGAGAAAGTGGCAAAACGATATGCATAAGATGCTAATGGTGGTGGCGGCATTGGTAGCTATTATAGCTTACGAAGCTGGTAGGGAACCACCAAAGGCACCACCAAAGGCACCTCCGGACATGGAATGGCTTTACAAGGTGTTCATGGCATTTAACATGATAAGCTTCATGGCATCGCTTAGCACCATTATGCTTCTCATAAGTGGTCTTCCCTTAAAGCAGCGTCGGATCACCACGTGGATTGCAATGCTAAGTATGTGGGTTGCGATAACCTTCACGGTGTTGAGTTATTCAATCCTCATGGTATTATCCTCACCGGATGAGGGAGAAATAAAGTATGCTAATGATAAAGTAGTCGTAACTGTATAAGGGGATTGATGTTTCTTATTTTCTTGTGCCATACAATCCGCTTAATCTGGAAATTGGTGCGCAAAGTCCTGAAATTTGTCTACAAAGCCTTCGGGAAAGGGAAGAGGTAGAATACTATGGTTTAGTGGCTGTCTATTACTACAGATTTGTTTGTCCTAGAAGAAATGCACTGAGCCATGAGGCCATGCAAGAGTAGATGCTATATAGTATGTGCTATTGAGCATGCTCTTTAGCCAATTATGTACGATACGTCTGAGAATGCAATGCGCTTGTCTATGTGCCGGTTTAAACCATAAGTGTCTTAGGCGTGTTGATGGATGACGCATGTAAAAGATTGGAGTTTACATGGACGATGGAATGGAGTATAAACAATAGGTATTATTAATACATGGAAATCTCTTCTCTTTCTTCTTTCTTTATGTGATGTACTTAATGTAAGGAGTGAGTTGCGGTTGTAGTCAGATTACAGATGGTTACAAGCAAGAGGAGAACACGTAGTAAGGTCTTTGTTCCCTTAATTAGGTTAGGTATGACAGGGGACTATCCAGATCTGGCGAGGTCGAGCCTCTCCAGTGGTTGGGCAAGTCTCCGGCGAGTTCGTCGGACCTCGCCCTAGCCTGGCAAGCCTCTAGTGAGCTCGCTGAAGCTTGCCCAACCAATCGCTAGTGATCGGCAACGGTAGTGGAAGAAGAAGAGAGAGGAAAGAAGAACAAGAAGAAGAAAGAGAAAAAAAAAAAAATGGGTTGGCTTTGATTCTGGAATTGTTTCCGAGAACAAAGAATCAGCTTTTTTCTACTCCTTGATTCCATTCCAAATCTATTCTTAGGAACAAAGTTTTTATCAAAATGGATTTCTACTTCAAAGCTACTCCCGACTAACAAAAGAATAGAAATTTTTACTATTTGGCCAATTGCCAAATGCGCCCTAAGTGTAAGTACTCTCAAGCGATAAATTGAGTGATTTACCTTCAAAGTAGTAATGTCTCTTAATACAATCATATGCCTTATAGTGAGTAATTAAGAGTAGTAATTTACCCTATAAGATGTAATGCACCTCTAAGGTAGTCATTTCCCTTATAATTAGTAAAAAGAGTGAGTGCTAATTCTTGTTGATCTCAATTATACTTATTCTTAATAAATTGCTAGCACGGTCTAATTGTAGTAACGTCTTTATTGTATCATAACTGCAAAATGATGTTTGTAAGCCATACTTTTATGTTCATAAAATTAGTTTCAGCCTTATTAAATTACCTTTACGTCCTTAAGTACTAGTAAATACGAAAATGATCTTGCAATTCATAAATTATCTTTGTGTTGGTAACCAGCCGATTTGGCACCTGGGATGCGGTCCCTTTTTTCTCACGGCAGACTCTAGACCCGTGGCTAATGATAAGATCCCGTCATTTTTATGACTCAAATTTAACGAGCCTAATTTGATACGAGTAGCTCGTTTTTTTTTTTTCCCAAAATGGGCTAAAATGGAGTGAGAAAACTATAGTCCAACCCATTATTTCAAAACCCACAAATCCACGAGACTTAGGCCGTCCAGACGAGACAATGAGTCTTCCTCCATCTCCAAGTGCTGCCGCCCCCTCTCTTGCCCCGATCCTTCCGCCTCTGATGACCTGCCGGCCGCCAGGCCTTCGCCTCCCCCGGCATTTTTATGACTAAAATTTAATGAGCCCAATTTGGTACCAGTAACTCGTTTTATTTATTTATTTTCCCCTAAAATGGGCTAGGATGGACTGAAAAAAACTATAGTCCAACCCATTATTTCAAAACCCACGCACCCACGAGACTCGGGCCGTCCAGACGAGACAATGAGTCTTCCTCCATCTCCAAGTGCCACGCCCCTTCACTTGCCCCAATCCTTCTGCCTGCGACGACCTGCCGGCCGCCATGTCTTCACCTCCTCCGACACTGGTCATGATGGGCATGTCCCCGAACTGCTCAGTCCTCAACCTGAAGTCCCGCCAAGTCCCGGTTGGTGTCATTCAAGATGATGAATTTGATGCAGGTACAAGTGTTATGGGTGACCGATCTGTTGGAATTTCCTATAATATGGGCTTACATTAATTAATTGATTTTGTATTTTAAATAATCAGGTTAATGGATATTCCAATATTTGTTAAACCCTAAAGTGATCTAATTGAATTGGGTATTGGCATCTATTGTTAACAAGCCTAGTTGAGCACAAAGTGTAGGCAATTGTGTTTGGTTGAAGCCCGTAATGGAATGGCCTAGTTGACACGTTGTTGATTAGGGTTTGCAGGTCCCTCTCTAGCCTATAAAAATGGTAGGTTATACCTATCGTTGCTTTAATCACATTGAAAGTTATATCGAAATAGGTCATAGAGAGGAAGATCGGCATTCGATAGATCCCCGATTATCGAGTGATCTACTTTTACGCAAGTGAAGCAATGGCTCAAACAGTGCGCTTTAATTCCGTTGTATTTATTGATCTTGGTGTTTTACAATCATGTATGGATCCGTTTGTTCTTAATTGATTACTTGTTCATCAGAATAATTTTCATACATGTGGTATCAGAGCAGATCGTACATGATTGTAGAACCCAAATTTTTTTTTTATGGACAAATTCGAAACCCTCCTCTTTGAGCCGAATATGGGTATTATTTATTTTTTTTCGTGTAGATTTATTGCTTGATTAATCCCGTAACCATAAGGCTTTTGTTCTACACGTCAAGATCTTTCCAACCATATATAATTTGCATAATTTCGTTGAGAATTGAGAGAGAAATTTAGATTTGAAATTCTAGGGTTTATACGTGAAAAAGTTCTAGAATTTGCAAATTACTTGCAATCGATTGATGTATGATGTAAACCGTTGCATGGGTATGTTATATATTTGTTTTAGTATCTTTAGTTGTATTGAATTGAGTTTTTAGGGTTTAAATTTAGGAAATTCGAAATTCGGCCATGGGAGCTTTAGTCCGAAATTTCGAAGCTTGCATGTGGTAGATTTAGTTAGTTTTTTCTCCGTTTAATCCATTATAATCAATCATATTGATGTTATATGCAATATCCATGGATAAATTTCATAAAAAAATCAATGTTTCTATGGTATTTTGGTGCTTCGGGTCGAAACCGGGTCGTGCGACCCGGTTTTCTGCAACTTCGGGACCCGGCTGGAGGTTGAAGAACCCTCCAGCCGGGCCGGACCAATGGATGGGTTTGTTTTTTTATGTTTAAGGTTCTGGGCGTAGCCCAGACCTTTATTAAAGAAACATAAAGGTTCTAGGCTCACGCCCAGAACCCAGAGCCCAAAATTAATGGGCTTAGCTCTTCTCTTTATTAGTTTATATGTTTTGAATTTGTGGGCCAATTTTATTCGCGGCCCGCCCGTTTTAAGTGGCTTGTGTGCGGGCCGGGCGCAGGTAAGGGCCCGCAGGTTGGGTCCGTATTATTAAAATAATATTAATATAATAATATTAAAATAAAAATAATAAAATAATAATAAATTTTAAAAAAATTAAAAAAAATTGTGGCAAAAATTGTTGTTTGAAAATGTGCAATATGATCATTGGAAACACATGTTGTGAAGTGTTTCATATTGTTTGATGAATTTTGAGCATAAGTTATGGAGTTCCCTATTGATAAAAGATTAATATATACAATTACTCGCCCAAAGGGAGTTATTGTGTATATTAATTTGGAAAATAGCATGAAATTTAATTCCCATATTTAAAAGATGGGGATGTATAATTGAAAAATATTTATCTGCCCAAAGGGGATAAATGTTTTGAAAATTATATGTAATTCTCCTCTATGTTGATATTATGGAGATGTATGATTTAGAGGATTTGTCTGCCCAAAGGGGATGGATCCTTGACAATTATATGTAATTCTCCTTGTTATTGTTTTATAAATTTCATGCTGGGAAAAATAATGGTGCATTATACACTCTGCCCAAAGGGGAGTTTATGATGCACTAATTATTTTTGTTGAGTTACTTATTGCCCATAATTGATCTTATTGCATTATATATGTCAAACAGTTACCTTTGCTGTAAATAACAACAATGCCACGGTTGAAATGTTAATTGGATCAAACTTTAAGAGATGGAAGCAAGATATAGAGTTTGCTTTGGGCATCGTTGATATGGACTTGGCTCTACGTGAGGATGAACCTGCTAGGCCCAATGATCAAAGTACTGCAGATCAAAAGGCCCATTATGCTAGATGGGAAAAATCTAATCGACTGAGCCTCATTGCTATGAAGAGGTCTATTGCTGAGCATCTGGTTAGTGGTTTGCCGGAAGATATGAATGCCAGACAGTTCCTTGAAGCAGTGGGAGAAAGATATAGTCTCAGATAAGGCTGAAGCTGGGAACTTGCTAAGTGAGTTAACGAACATAAGGTATGATGCTGCTATGGGTGTTAGAGAATTTATACTGAAGATGGTCCACATTCAATCCAAACTTAAGGCCCATGAAATTGTTCTTTCTGAAAATTATATTGTGCATCAAGCCTTAAATGTTTTGCCGGATGAATTTAGCTTGATTAAGATCGCTTATAATGCTCGAGAATGAGACATGGAGTGTTAATGCCTTGATTGCTAAGTGTGTGACTGAGGAAGAGAAATTAAAGAAGGAAAAGTATGGGTCTGCCCACTTAACTACCAATGCCAAGTTGAGTTCATATAGAGGCAAATGGAAGCCTAAGGGGTCAAATGCTCATGGCCCAAAGAAATGGCAAGACTTTAGGAAAAATGAGAACTATGGGAGGAATGGAGATAAGGATTTTAAATTTTTTCACTGCAAGAAGAAGCGGGGGTCACAAGAGAGCCAATTGCTACAAATTTCGAGCTTGGCTAAAAACAAGAAAAGAAAGTCACCAAGGGTCTCACAAATCTAAGGAGTCCAAGTCTGAGGGAGTCAAAGCTTAAAGTTGGAAACAATACTGGAGTTGATGTGGAGTGCATAGGACAGTTGTTTTGAATTTAGATTCTGGTTTTCAGCTTGTCTTGAACAATGTCTTTTATGTTCCTAATTTTAGAGAAACTTAGTATCTCTTTCTTCGCTTGACAAAGCTGGATATTGTCTTCATTTTGCGAATAAAGGAGTGGATTTGAGTTATGATTCCAGAATTATTGGGAATTGTGTTTTGTCTGATGGATTATATCGATTATCCTTATCTCCCGATAGGCCATATTGCTCTTTTAATGTCGAGAATGTTGTTGCTAAGAGATCTTTAATCAAAGATAGATCTTCAATGCTATGGCATAAGCGATTGGGGCATATCTCCAAAGAATGGGTAAAGCGACTTGTCGTGGCTGATATTCTCCCTCCTCTTGACTCAGATGATACTGAGACTTGTATTGATTGTGTGAGGGGAAAATTAACTAAAACCAAGAAGAAAGGCGCTACTCGAAGTCAAAGTCTATTGGAGATAATTCATATTGATAGTAGTGGGCCATACTCAACCACCTTGTGTGGAAATAAATACTTCATCACGTTCATTGATGATTTCTCTCGTTATTATTATCTTTATCTAATTAAGGAGAAGACTGATGCTCTTGACATGTTTAAAGTGTTTCGATCTTTTGAAGTTGAGAAACAATTGGGAAAAAATTATCAAGATTGTCGTCCGATCATAGCTTGTGAGTATTATGGGCGATATACTGAGGCTGGACAACAAAAGGGACCGTTTGCAAAATATTTGCAGGACTGTGGTATTGTCGCTCAATATACAATGCCTGGGAGTCCTGAACAGAATGGTGTAGCTGAACGGCGCAATCGCACACTCATGGAGATGAAACGATGTATGATGGGCAGTTCTAATTTGCCTGAATACTTATGGGGTGATGCGATTAAAACAGCAACTTATATATTGAATCGTGTACCTAGTAAATCGGTGCCGAAAACACCTTTTGAATTGTGGACAGGGAGGAAACCAAGCTTGAATCATTTACGAGTTTGGGGTTGTCCTGCAGAGGTGAAAATTTATGATCCTTCTCAGAAGAAGACAGAATCCAGGACTACTAGATGTTACTTTATTGGATATCATGATCATTCTAAAGGATATAGATTCTATTGTCCTACTCGAGGCACTAGAATCGTTGAATCTTAGATTGCTAAATTCCTGGAATTAGATGTTGCTGAAAAGAGTTCCTTTCAATCTTTTGAAAGGGAAGAACCAAACAAAATGGTCTCTATTCCATTGCCCATCTTGCATGAAGATTCTATGCGAGATCCCAGCAGAGTGGAAATTCAACAAGAAGCAAATACCGAAAATATGGCGATAGATCATTCCATTACAAATGAAATTCCCCAGATAAATGATGCGGCTTCAGAAATGCCTGTGCGAAGATCACAGCGACAAAGAAGACCAACACTTTTAAATGATTATCATGTCTATCTTGGAGAAGCTGATTTTGACATTGGAAGAGTAGTTGATCCGACGACCTTCAAAGAAGCTCTTAACAGTGATCAGACAGATAAATGGTTAGGAGCGATGAAGGACGAGATGTTTTCCATGTCAACTAATCAAGTATGGAGACTTGTTAATTTACCTGATGGGCATAAACCGATCGGTTGCAAATGGGTATTCAAAACCAAGAAAGACAATAAAGGCAACATAAAGAGATTCAAGTCAAGATTAGTCGCAAAAGGGTACACACAAAGAGAATGTATTGATTATAATGAAGTCTTTTCCCCAGTATCTACTAAAGACTCTTTTCGGATAATCATGGCTTTGGTGGCTCATTTTGATTTAGAGCTTCACCAAATGGATGTCAAGACAGCTTTTCTAAATGGAGATCTGAATGAAGAAGCCGAAAAGGAGCATATGGTGTGCAAACTTCAAAGGTCCATATATGGTCTCAAACAAGCATCACGTCAATGGTACTTAAAATTTCACAAAGTTGTGAGATCATTTGGCTTTGAAGAAAATAAGTTTGATCAATGCATCTACATGAAAGTAAGTGGGAGTAAATATATTTTCTTAGTACTTTATGTAGATGACATTTTACTTGCTAGCAGTGATGTTGATCTATTGAATGACACCAAAAATTTTCTATCTACAAAGTTTGATATGAAAAATCTTGGGAAGCCTCTTTTGTTCTAGGCATTGAGATTCATCGTGATGATCTAAGAAGGTTATGGGGTTATCTCAAAAAGTTATATAGATCGTGTTTTGAAAAGATTCAATATGCAGACACTGTAAGTCAGGTGAAGCTCCTGTTGTGAAAGGAGATAAATTGAGCATAGATCAATGTCCCAAGAATGATGTTGAAAAGGAAGTCATGAAAAATGTTCCATACTCTTGGAAGATATCTTATGTATGCACAAGTATGTACCAGACTTGATATTGCTTTTGCTGTGAATACTCTTGGAAGATATCTGTCGAATCCAGGTCAAGAACATTGGGTTGCAGCTAAGAAGGTGATGAGATATCTACAACGAACAAAGGATTTCATGCTCGTTTATAGCAGAGTTGAGGACCTAAAGTGATTGGATATTCAGATGCTGATTTTGCTAGTTGTTCAGATGATAGAAAATCAACTTGGATATATTTTTATGATGGCTGGAGGTGCTATTTCTTGGAAGAGCACAAAGCAAACCTTGATTACCAACTCTACAATGTATGCTGAGTTTGTAGCGTGCTACGGGCGCGTCGGTTCAAGCAGATTTGGCTCAAAAATTTGATCTCGAATTGCGTGTTGTGGACTCTATTGCTAGACCTATGGTGATCTACGTGACAACTACAGCTGTGTTTTATTCCAAGCATGACAAGATTAGTAATGCGTCCAAACACATGGAGATCAAATATTATACTGTTAAGGACTTGGTCAAAAATGGAGACGTTGTAATTGAAAATATCATAACTGAGTCCATGTTGGCTGATCCTCTAACAAAAGGCTTACGACCCATTTTGTTTAAAGAACATGTAAAGAATATGGGTGTTTTAGAATCTTTTGATTTCTTTTGTTAGTGGGAGTTAATAATTTGTATTTCTGGATATTATAGTTATATGTAGACTGATAATGCTTTTATGATGTCTATTAAAGCATTTATTTTTAATGATTGTTGTTATTGATTCTATTGTTATCCTTTCTCCTGTTGACTGAGAAATGGAAGTATAAAAAACAGTATCCTTAAACTAAGTTTAGTTTAAAGATGACTGGATGTCACTGATTATGAGATCTCATGTTGGATTGTGACATAATTGTGCAATTTCATGTTGTTTAGAAATCGCACTGAAGCAATTTCATGTTGTTTAGAAATTGCGCTAATGCAGTTTCATGTCGTTGAGAAATTGCATTGAGGACCGATAAGAAATAATGTGTATTTTGATCACATGTTGGCATTATTTCTTACTACACTACTAGGTCCATGATCCATGAAAATATAATACTTATTATATGTGATTATGGAAGGTCTTGTGTTGTGGTATTTTCTTAACACATTGATCTTCATAGTCATATACTGAGGTTATATAGGATTGGATTGGTTTGAGATGTCATTATTAGAATATTTTTTTTTTTAAAGTTGTGGTCACATAAAACAAAATTTTTAGTTATTAACCCGATAGTGTCATTTTCAATATAAAATCTTTTTCAAAATAAAATAAATTAATTAATGTAGCCCAAGTGGGAGAATGTTGGAATTTCCTATAATATGGGCTTACATTAATTAATTGATTTTGTATTTTAAATAATCGGGTTAATGGATATTCCAATATTTGTTAAACCCTAAAGTGATCTGATTGAATTGGGTATTGGCATCTATTGTTAACAGGCCTAGTTGAGCAGCAAAGTGTAGGCAATTGTGTTTGACTGAAACCCGTAATGGAAATGGCCCAGTTGACACGTTGTTGATTAGGGTTTGCTAGGTCCCCTCTCTAGCCTATAAAAAAGGGTAGGTTATACCTATCAGTTGCTTTAATCCCATTGAAAGCTGCTATATCGAAATAGGTCATAGAGAGGAAGATTTGGCATTCCGATAGATCCCTGATTATCAGAGTGATCTACTTTTCTGCAAGTGAAGCAATGGCTCAAACATGTACGCTTTAATTCCGCTGTATTTATTGATCTCGGTGTTTTACAGTCATGTATGGATCGGTTTGTTCTTAATTGATTACTTGTTCATCAGAATAATTTTCATACACAATCCGCTCGTCAAGGGGAGGGAAGGAGTTGGGAGCCGGTGTTGGAGCAAACGAGGAGAAGAATGGCTCCCTGGTCAAAGAAGCTCTTGCGAAACGAGCGGACTCGAGGCAGACATGGAGAAGGTCATAAGCTCGCTTCGACTATAATTAATTCTCAAAAAGGGCTGAGGCAGCGAATCTACACTTGAGGCACCTTTCCAAGGCAGAGGAATCGTAACCCGTGTGACGATGTTCTTCCCTCAAACCGCGACTGGACTGTTTACACGCAATCTTAGACATGATTGGCGAAAATCAAAGACCAAAATTCTCGAAGGTAATTTCGCAAACAATCACAGATATTTCAAACACCATTTTGTTCTTTTCTTACAAATATGGACATATATGAAAGCGTGAACTTGACCTGCGTAGGCCAAATGAATACGATGTCCCCGCCAAATGGTCCTCAGATGCATGCCCAATTTCCTAAACATGGCATGTGAACTTCTAAAGCTCTTCTTATATTCTTATTTGAGCATGTGCAGTACCTTATTCTTTAGCTAAGATTATTTAAACTGTGTTAGGAAGATGCTTAAAATGAGCAATGGTGTCATAAGTGTATTTACGCTTAGTCTTCAACCAACGTTGCTAATTTTTAAGAATGTCGAGTTTGACTGCATGAACAAGCCCGATCAATTAAAACAGAGTCCGAAAATTATTATTTATGGACATCCGCAATCGTGTACAATGCAAACCCATAATTCCTTTTTTGCGTTCATAAAATTAGTTTCAACGTCATTAAATTACCTCTACGTTCTTACGTATTAGTAAATGCAAAAGTGATCTTACAGTTCATAAATTTCCTTTTTGTTGGTAATCAGTCAATTTTGCACGTGGGACACGGTCCCCCCTTTTTTTTTTTTTTGTAGCAGAGCTGTGACATCCCAAATTTCTGATTCTGTTTTCAATTAAATGAGACGGACATTTCATCGACGCGCTTATAGTTCAATTCTCCGAGCTGATCACTCACGAGATAACTAGTCTATCGGTGAAGCCGTTAAGGAATTTAAATGCAATAGGCTTGAGAATCGACCATGAATCGACCGCTCGACCGTATAAAATGCAAAGGATCATTACGACACCGTCGAATCGAATAGAGATCGGTAATAGGTCGATTCGACCGAGATATGTAATTGGAGTGTGGGTGATTCCACCTTATTTCAATATCCTCGTCGACCGGCACTAAACCGATTATTCCGTTTTGGGCACTCGCGTCCGTATTGAAATCTCGAGATTTTCACGACAATCGAGAGTCGCTAATGTGTCGAAGATTATGTCGTGGCTTGAAAATAATCAACCACGGGTCAATTGCACTGAAAATTTCCTAAAAGCTACCCGGTAGATTAGGACGCGCTCAAATCGCGCCAGATTGAAATTAACCGTGATTTTAAACCCGATTCGTAAATTGAAGGTTCTGTATGTCACAATTCATTTTAGGAACGTCGACTCATATTCGTAAGATTTTTCTACAAACCGAGATTTTGGCTTTAAAAGCAAAGTAAGGCCGTTTTGTTTTGTTCGGGATTGTCGAGGGCCGTTTTGAATCGAATCTTCGGGATGCGTGTCACGCCCGATCCTCGGGCACGCACACATCCTTCTCACTTGGTCGATTTTATAATGCGATATCCCAGGACTAGTACGCCGACCCTTTCATTTATTAAGACATGCTAGCCGATTAAAATCCCCGACAATAAAACGATGGGATAGAAAAGCGAGGGCCATACTTTTCATATTGAAACTTATAACCAAACTTTTATACAAAACACAAACCACTTCATAACTATTCACTTCAAAAGGAATTCTCAAAAGAAGATAGACTCTCAGTCCATCCGGTCGTACTCAAGACCCTTCTAATTATCTTCTTCTTCCAAAATCATTCTCCTTAAATTTCACCTCCGAGTTCTCCTCTCGACTCCTCCTCATCGCTCCTCCCGGGATCCCGAAATGTTTTTCCCCAAACCGGGATGAGACTACGTCTCGCCGAGTTCTACCCCACTAAGCCCGATTAGTAAACTATTATACTACAGCCGCCTAAACACGCATAGGACAGAGGACTTACCTTGGCCTCGACTCCACCCCGCATATTAACACGTTCAATAGGCACCCAAGCACATAAACACGATCGATATCTCGATCCATTGACCTAGTCGATTTCATGTCAATTCGACCATTCCCGTCGTTTCCCTTATTCAGTTCAAATCGTACTCACGACTTCACAAGCATAGACTACCAAATTTCTTGGCAACAAATTATTTGATTCCGAAGGACACGACCTATCTTTAGGTAGCAAATTACGGCCCAATGAGCGCGACCTTTAATGGTGGCAAATTACGGCCTTATCGGCGCGACCCTTATCGGGTGGCAAATTACGGCCTTAACAGCGCGACCTTTAATAGGTGGCAATTTACGGCCCAACGGGCGCGACCTTTAATAGGTGGCGATTACGGCCTTATCGCGCGACCGACTCCAAATTCGGTGGCAAATCTCGGCCCAACCGGCATAGCCATACTTCGGGCTTCCGAGGTTCAACTCACAACCTTTCACAGTCAAATTCTAATTGAATACCGACATTGATCAATCTTGGGATGAATCCCCACATACTCATCAACTCACTCAATTTTCACACGATATTAACATACCTGATGGATCTTAGCCAAGAGTATATTCAAATCACTCTCACAATTCTACTCACTTTACAACTCAACAAAGCATTGCAAATGCTAAATAAACATACTTGGCCATTTACTAATCAATAATTCAATCTCAATCAATTCCAATCAATTTAGGTAAATCCCAAAATATCACAATTTATTTAATTCCACGCAACGTGGAGCTCAAATAAATAAACGGACTGTGCCACGACGATCAGCACGAGATTTCGGGTCGTCGGCCATCAAAATCTTAATTTCCAAAAATAATTAATTAATTTATTAATTTCGAAAATTAAATAATTAATATTAAAAATTCAATTTAGCTCAAAATAAAGCCCGATTAACTAAACGGACTTCACCACGATCATTAGCACAATATTCCGGTCCGGGCCATCTCAGTTGAATTTTCGGAAAATAAATAATTATTTAATTTAATTCCGAAAATTAATATTTAAATGCCAAAAATCCCACTTAGGCCCGAATCACCAAATTGAAGCCCGATTAGGGATCGGAAAATTCCCGAGACACTTCCAATAAATAGTAGACCACGTCTACTTGTTAATTGCACAATCAATTTATCTAAATCACATCACAATTGACTAATAATTGCTAATTTATTCTAATCTAACAACCTAAACATAATTAATTAAATCTAAACCAACCTTAAGCATAATTAGTCAACTAATCCAGGATTAGTGAGATTACTCACCAAATCGCGCGCAAATCGGATCAATCCGACGAGGGCGGCGCGAGGAATGACAAACTCCAAAGCGACTCGCGGATCCGGGGCCGGGAAACGGCCCAAAACGGGCCCGAACCAGCTGGAAACCCATTTCGTGGGTTTCTGCCCTTGGCTGGTCGGAGCAGATCCGGCGGCCAAAATGGCGAGGGAAGGCCGGCGAAGGACGAGGGGGACGCCGGGGAAGTCCGGCGGGGTTGGGCGGTGGCCGGAGGTGGCCGGATCGAGCTGGACAGAGGCGGAGCAGGGCTGGAGACGCACGAGGGAGACGCCTGGGCGCGAGGGACGGGGCCGACGGCGCACGGCGGCGAGCGGCGCGCGCACGACGGCGCGCGCGGGCGTGCGGCGCGGCGGCGGGACGAGCGGCGACGGTGGCTGGCTACTGCTTCCGATCTCCTGGAGCTTCTGGTTCGTTCGTTTGCACAGAGAAGAAGGAAGAAGAAAGAGTGACGAGAGAGAGAGAGAGATGAGAGAGAGAAGAGAGAAAGATTAGGTTTGACTGGTCAAAAAGTAAAATAAAAGAGAAGCAGAGTGGAAGACAGCAGAGGGGCGGTCGGCTGGGGAAGGGTTTTCGCACGAGGGGGAGGGGAGGAGAGAGAAGAGAGAGAAAAGGGAGAGAGAGAGAAAAAGAAAAAGAATAATACTATTCAAAATTTTCTTTTCTCTTTCCATTTCCCTTTATAATTTCTTCCGGTCTTCGATTTTTCCTCCGATAATTTCTTTCTTGAAATTTCGGACTCGTCAATAATTTGACAGACGATGAGACAGGGTCCTAAAAATGAATCGTGACACACTCGAATATTCGATTCCCGAAACCAAATCAAATTCCATGGTTAAAATCGACCGGACGTGATTTTAGTCCAATCCAACCAATTAGGTAGCTTTTAGGGATTTTACCATGGATATATCCCTTAACAGCTTCACCCAATAGGTTAGTTAACTCGTGAGTGATCGCCGCAGAAAAAGGACCATAGGCACGTTGACGAAAATGCACATTTCATTTTATCGAAACGGCCGAATTTCGTGATGTCACAACGCGAGTTGGATCATTTGACAGGAAATGTCATGAGAAGGCCGAGGACACATGGACCGATTTATTTGAGCTTCAATTGATTGGAATTAAGAGATAATTGAATGGATTGAATGGGGGAATGTCCAAAATTGTAGCTCCCATGGCACACCACATTTTGCACCTATCGCCAAGCTTGTAGAGGAAGATTGGAGGAGAGAGAGTGGCTGAGGTCATGTGGTGTCATGGTGGGGCAAAGCCAATGAGAAGATGGCAAGTGTTGAGCTCAGAGAGCCCAAGGAGACCCCGCTCTTAAGCGCCTTCTTCTCTAAGGCTTTCTCCATTGTTGTTGAAGGAGAGAAGCTCAAAGAAAAACCAGAGGAACCGAGCAAAGCACGCCCTCCACTGTCGCATGCCCATCGACCCCATTTCCTCCTCTCGTTTTCCCTCGTTCAGGTTGCCACTCCCCACCGACCTTTCGCCAAAGATCCGAGTAAAAAGTTAACTTCCGGTTGAATTAGCAAACAAGCCACCCATCGCCGCGAAGACGACATCCAGACCGTTCCGGATCACCTCGCCGCTTGCCGGAACGATTCTCCGGCCGTCCCGCACGACCGCCCGGGCCGCCGCTCGCCGGACCGTCCGGACTCGCCCTGGTTCCGCCTGTTCCGCCCGTTTCGCGGTTTTCAGCCCATTTTTCCCATTTCTACCCTACCTCCACCCATACCAACCACCGGCAAGATCCCCTTGACCCCGGAGCCGCCGGTTGCCAACCACCCGCTCGCCGAGCTCCGATCAGCCCTTTTCGCCGTTGAAGTTTCGGGGTTTCTTCTCTCGCAGCCGGTTCCCTCCGCATCGTGGCGTAAGACAGAAGAAGTTCCACTTTGTGGCCCGTTTTCAAGCCCTTCCCGGCCTCCGTTGGTGTTGCCGCTTGGGGTTTATTGACCGCCTTGGCGTCGTGGTCGCCGTGAACTCACCACGCAAAAAAGTGAGTTTATCTTCTAAACCTCGCTTAGCAAGTTAATCATGCTTAAGGGGTGTTTAGATTAGTCTAATTAGGTTTAGGTGGTTAGATTAGATTATTTTAATGTAAATTAGATTAGTTGTATGATTAGTTTAATGGATGTTTAATTAGGGCTAATTGTGTGTTTAAATTAGTGTAATCTAATTTAAGCCATAATTAATTATTTTTAATTAAATAATTATTTCGAATTTTTAAATATTATTTTATTGTTTTATATTATTATAATATAATATTTAATTATTTAATTTTCGGAATTAAATTTAATTATTTAATAATTTCGAAAATTATGTCGGGATGGCCTGGGTCGTTAGAATTTCGCTACCGATCGCAAAGAAGTGCGACCGGTTTGTGTTAGTTGTATGTTTACATTGAGAAATTGAGTGATTGATGATTATGGTTAATAATTCCAAAAGTGTGGAATTGTGTGAAATTGATGAAGTTGTGGTATTTAACTTGAAAATACCCGGTGTTAGCTTTCAAAGACCATAATTGATTTGTATGACCAGTTTGAATCGATTGGATTGATTGATTGATTGAATTGAGATATGAGTTGGTTTATTATTGAATTATCCGCTTTGGCGAGCAATTGGTTTATATATGTCACTTGTGGAGAGCATCGATCCATACATCAGCTTGTGTGAGCTATCATCTATGCATATATCAGCTTGTGCGAGCTACCATCTATATCAGCTTGTGTGAGCCGTGATTTATTAATGGATGAATTGATAGATGATATGAATTGATATATGATATGAATTGATATATGGTATGAATTTATCGACGTATGAGTTGCACCGACGTGGTGAAGGACTCGAGGCGAGGTAAGTCCTCTATTCTCTTTGTGTGGCTAGAGCACCCCGGGGCTTATTTTCTTCCTAATCGAGTTCTAGAGGGTAGGACTCACTGAGACATTGTCTCATTCCGGTTGCCAGGGATAATATTTCAGGTCCCTAGATGGCGAATCCTCCGGAGCTTTTTGGTAGACTAGTGAGGGTCGCCGAGAGGATTTTTGACTTCGCCGATCCCGACTGAAGAGCTGGCGAATGGACCTGTCTAGCTGATCTTAGGACAGCCTAGTTTTTGAGGACTGATCTTCTATAGATCTTTTGTAAATAGCCTAGTCCTGTAAATGAACTGGTTTGATATGTATAAAAAGTATGTGGTTGGTTTTAAAAATGTGATCCCGCTTTTCTATCCCAATTGAGTTTTGTCTGGGATTATTTATCCGCTTCCGCATGTGCAATTAAAAAGAATGGGTCGGCGACGTGTCCTGGGAAGTCGCATTTCTATCGACCGCAGTGGGATGTGCACGTGCTCGAGGTTCGGGGCGTGACAAGACCCTAGACTCGTGGCTAATGATATGATCCCGTCATGCCTCCTTTGTTTTGAAGCTTGTATAATTTAGGGGTAAGCATGGTCTAGGTTGGGCCGGTCCACCCCCTAATCTTAGGACCAACCCACACAATGCCGGTACTTAATTTTTGGGACCAATGACCGATCCTATTGAGCTTGGGACCGAGGACCGAACCGAACCCAGGGTCAACTCGAGATCAATCGATAATTTTTTATTTCATTTTTTATGCTCCTTGAAAAAGCGATTGAGGACCAGACCGATCCAATGAGTTCGGTCCAGTTCTAGGGTCAACCTGGGACCAATCAATAATTTTTTATTTCATTTTTTGTACTCCTTAAAAGAGTAACCGAGGACTGGACTGACCCATTGAATTCGATGACGAGCGTGGTCAGTTAAGAAAGGCAAGCAATGAGGGTCGAGTAGGGTGAGCGTCGAATGGAGTGAGCGTCGAATGGAGTGAGCATCGAGTGTCGAGCAGGGAGCAAGCCAAGCGAGTATCGAGCCGGGAGCAAGCCAAGCGAGTATCGAGCGGCGAGCGGCACGAGTGACCCAAAGCAAGTAAGGCGAGTGTTGAGTGGCAAGCGGAGAAGTTGTTTCTCTCAATTTTGGCAAATTGAAGACTAATAAGACAAATAAGATAGAAGAGAATGAGTACTAAAGGAGGATGCCGTAAGGAGCTATTTATGCCATTTTGGACGCCGTAAGGACTTCTCACAAAAACATTTTCCTCATTCGTAAATTATAACTATTAACACCGTAAAAGACATTAAAAATCTAAATTATTAAAGAATAATATAAAATTACTTGAACTACTCACTAAATAGTTATTTAATATTGTTAACACCATTTATTTAAGGTTTTCTCTACATAAAAATAATTATAAATAACTTTACCAAAAAAATTATAAATAATATTTTTATATATATAGTCGTGATTGGTCCGGTTGACCAACATCAACTCTTAGGACGGCGACTAACCCACACAGTGCTGATCCATGAATCTTAGGACTTAGGACCACCTTAGTCTCCCTGGGAACCGGACCAGGACCGGCAGGATTGGGCCGGTCCAAGGTCGGTCCAAGGTGACCCCGGACTGATGCTCACCACGACATTTGCCCCCACAAATGGGAGCTTGTATGATTCTTATAATTATGAGACATATGAAGCAAATTATTAGTTAACTTTCAACCTTAATTTTTTTTAAAGTATGACTATTGAAATATTTCATATTGCTTGACGGTGAGGTTTATCTACATTATATATATGTCATCTCCCTCTATTATCAATTCAAGCTTTTAAGTTGAATCTTTGAATGAAATATCAAAGCCAAATTGTGCCCTAGTTTATTTCGTGTGTACTTTACATTTTCTTTGCTGTCCATCTATCAATTTAAGTTTTCGAAATGGGCTTTTCAACTATGATAAACAAATTCATTGAATAGAAATTATCGCTAACATGCATGGTCATGGTAGTTTTCTTTCTTCTTTTCCATTTCTAGCCATTGTTGGGAAGCAATTGTCAATCTCAGATTTCGACTAGCAAGGTTCTTCCAAGTTCTATTTATTAAAATAAGTAATAATTGAATTGCAGATACTCTATGATTGATAGGAGAAAAGTATAAGAAAGTCACAAACTTATTTTATTAATGTCAATTTAGTCATAAACCTATTATATTGGTGTCAATTTAGTCCTAATTTGATATCAATTCAGTCTTTCCAATAAATTTTAGTTGGATGTTGTTGACATGGACGCTAGCTGACTAACGTGGCATCACTGGCACTAACAATAATTTTTTTAATATTTTATTATTTTGTCTAATTTTTTTTCTTTTTTTCTTTCTTTTTGTCTGTTCTTTCTTCTTCCTTTTGCCGGCGACTAACCATAGGCAATAGCGAGGCAAGTTGGCCTCGCCAGATTTGGCCTAGGTGAGGCCAACCCTAGCTTATGCCAAGGAAGCCCTCGCTGGGGCTCAGCCTTGCCATGGCTAGGCAAGGCCAACCAGCCCAACCATTGCGTGTGGCCGGTCACCAACAAAATGAAGAAGAAAGGAAAGAAAAAAGAGATAGAAAAAAAGAAAAAAAAACCAAAAAAATATTTAAAAATTGTCCTTGTTAGTACTAGCTGTGCCACGTAAGCCAACCAACATCCACGTCAACAATATATTGACAAAATTTCTCAAAATGACTAAATTGGTACTAAATCAAAAGATTTAAAACTAAATGGCACAAATGTAATAAGTTTATAACTTTTTGCACTTTATTTGATTGATAACTTATCTTTAAAAAAAAAAATTTAAAAAAAAAAAAAACTTGGAACTATCTTAATAGACATTTAAAATCTAAATTTCAAATACTTCTTAACAGTTTTTCATCAAAGAAATCTTACCTGGCGAAGGATTTACTAAAATGATGGCAAATCTTGCATTTACTCCACGTTCGAGTGTGCACTATGATGGGAAGATGAGATTGATTAATTCAGATTAATCAAATGGACTACGTGTCATTAAAAAGGTGAATGTCCCTATTTAGTAATCTCTAAGGTAAATTAACACAATCTATAAAGTTGAATAATCCTCCTGAAGAATTACGTAATTTGCAGGCCGAAATAAGACTATAGCAGAAGCTTTTGAAGTTCACATGCAGCGTTTGGGGAATTGGGGGATACATCCATGGACCATTTGGTGGTGACTGCTACTTGCTTTTGGTATATGTAAGTTAACGTCACGCGTTCATACATGTCCATATGTGAAAGAAAAGGAAAAGGAATGATGTTGATGTATCTTTGATCACTCGGGAAAGTACGGTAGAAAATCATGGTCATCGATCTTAGCCAATCATGTCTAACATTGTGAGAAGGCCTCGGGGACTATGACACTATGTTTATCCATTAAGAGTCTAATATCAGCTCATAATTCTTCAAAAATCTTCAATTCTGACATAGGAGATTTTTATGCTCAACATTCTTGCCGCTCAAATCGGCCAATCTAAAGTTTTAACACACGTGCGCAAACATGCAAAAAGACATACATGGGGCAAAAGCCGTATCTGTGAATTAATCCACCGAACATATGAAGGAATAGCCTCTGTTTATATATAGATTGTATCCTCACATGAACTTGAAGAATCGTTCCCTTACCTCACATCCCTAGGACCTTTGGATGAACCAGGCGAGGGTGATGCAGAATGCAGATGATTGATTCTTGGTAATATCATGTAACTGTAATGAGTAACTCAGGGTTGCCCACTTCACGCCGAAAACGTTTCTAAAAGAGAATGTCGCTTTTCTCAGATTTCCATCTTGTCTAAAACTTCTTTAAGAAACTTTTCTAAGGAGAAAGTTGCTTTTCTCGTATTTCCATCATGTCTAAAACATTTTTAAATGAGGGAGTTGCATTTCTCAGATTTCTATTGGGAAGGCTATAATTTCATTGTAGCATGAGAAACATGTCTGGTCATGATTTAAGGGAAGAACATCGTCACAATGAAGCATTAAGAGAAAAGCAACAATCAAAAGGAGAATGGGAGCTTCCTTAGGGCAATCTACGGCAGGGACTTCCAAACAAATTAAATTTCGATTTGCCAAAACACACATTTGAAGAAGAGCTTGCGGGTTTTTTCTTGATTCCCTTAAGAAATAGTTGCAAGTAGATTTTAAGTGTCTATAACCTATCTATGATGCCAAGTTTGAGTAGTTATATAGTGAGACATCCTTAAATTAAATCACTCGAGTTATTGTCTGTTTTGGCTCATCCCGCTCCAAATTTTGCGGACGCGCACATACTTCCCAAAATTGCTTTTCCTCTATCCAATGCATAATTCGGTTCATTTTCGCCCCCTCTGCCATCCTAAAAGCCTACCATAAGCCGCTCATTATCCGAGCCCTTTGTTTTGGCGACTACTCCCCACCCTCATGAGACTGAGTCATTATGAGTCCACCAACTTCCGTGCGGTTCGTCCATAAACCATATAGTTACTGGGGAGAGTTCCACACTGATACCATATTATAACATCATTGAATTAACTCACTCGAAGTATTATCTTTTTTTTGGCCCATACCATAGTGAATCTCACAATTTTGTCCTTTAACGTACGAGAACTTACTTTTTCAAGAGATCACCCATCCTAGTAGTGCTCTAGCTTGAATATGATTAACTTTGGAGTTCCTTCTTACTACCCCCAAGAACAAGTTGTAAGTAGACTCCAAATGTCTACGAACGATTGGCGTGGCGGAGTTTGACTAGGTCAATAGAGCCGTGAGCTAACGTCTCTCCTAGCGTGTGTACAGAAACATCCGAGCGCAACGACGTGTGGCCAACGGAAACTTGAGCCACGTACTTGCAGATAAGAGATGTCAAATTATCCACCAATCATTTTTTGATCCTCGTCAGCCGACCTTTACAGTATATATTCAAGTCCAAACTATCCCGAAACTCCCATTTTAGAGAGCCAAACATGGATTCCGAGCTCTATGAAGCCGCTGTGGAAGGAAATGTGCGTTCTTTGGTTGAGCTACTCGGAAAAGATAAGTTGCTTCTTGACAGAATTATGACTGGGAATCGCAATGAGACTCCTTTGCACATCGCAGCCATGCTCGGACACTTGGATTTTGTGGAAGAGATCCTAGCCCAAAAGACTGAGCTGGCAAGAGAGCAAGATTCTCAGAGTTTGACGCCTCTTCATCTCGCAGCAGCAAAAGGGTACCTTCACATAGTGGAAAGCTTGGTAAGAGTCAACCCCGAAATATGTTTCGTCCGTGACAAATACAAAAGGAACCCTCTTCATGTCGCAGCTATGAAAGGGCATTTGGATGTGTTGGAATGCTTGGTTCGAGCAACACCTGATGCAGCTCATAGTGTCGTCGAAAATGGCCAAAGGATTCTGCATTTATGCGTGAAGCACAACAGACTGGAAGCTTTGAAGCTTTTGATAGATATATTGGGTGATGATCATTTTATCAACTCGAGGGACGAAGATGGTAACACAATTTTACATTTGGCTGCTGTAGATGGACAAACCGAGGTATGTTCATAAAACCAAGCCTTTACATTAGTCAAATTCATTGAGCTTATTACCAAAAAGGTGGTTTTATGAAACATGAATGTTCTAGAAATATTCGCAAGTTAAAAGACATCTATTTCTTAATCACTAGGGAAAAGTGTTAAAAAAAATCTTAACATTTTAATTGTGTCAATTTAGTCTTAAACTTTTTGATTTAGTATCAATTTAGTCCATCGGACTAATTTTGGCCAAATATTACTAATATCGACAAAAATTGTCCTATGTTACACGGCGATGCTGATATAGATAATTTTTAATAATATATATTTTTTTTCATATTTTTTCATATTTTTCTGATTTTTTCTTTCCTTTTTCCTTTTCTTCCTTTTACCGACCACTAACCATACACTTCCGCTCGACTAGGTCTCAACTAGGTTTAAGACTTTTCTTATACTTTTTCCTAAATCATCACAGGCTTGATATTTGGGAAAGAAGTCATTCGTCCATATAATTAACTGCGACTTTACGCTTCACGTTATTTTCACACTAATTTCATCTAGATTAGAAGGAAGATAGAAACAGAGAAGCAGAAGAAATTCAACAAGAAATGAGATTCCCTTTTGAAGACAACACATAATAGTCACAAACATTTGAGGACTTAAAAACACTAGAAGCAAACTTAGTCCTCAAAAGTATATAACATGGGCTTGTCTAGTTCAAACTTAACATCAACTGGTACATTCTGTTGTTATTCCTCTGCAGACTATAATCTTCCTTACTAATAAAGGAGTAGACCCAAACATTACGAACTCCAAAGGTTTCACAGCACTAGGCCTACTGGCACAAGGCCAAAGCATGGAAAGAGCCTTAGAGATAGTGAATTCTGTTCCTCAAACTTCAGAGAATCACAACCCGTCCAAAGGAACAGTCTTTCCGAATAACACGGGCACCACCTTCCATCCACTTACGAAAAAAGAGATCAAGAGGGAAAGGAAAAGAAAGTGGCAACAGGGTATGCATGAGGCGCTAATGATTGTGGCGATATTGGTCGCTACCATAGCTTACGAAGCGGGTAAGGACCCACCTGACGAATCTGCAAAGGCAATGAACGGCTTCGATGACTATTACCAGTTTTTCAAAGCATCTAACACGATAAGCTTCATCGCATCACTTAGCACCATTATATTTCTCATAAGTGGTCTTCCCTTAAAGCGGCGTCGGATCACCACTTGGATTGTAATGCTAACTATGTGGGTTGCGATAACCTGCACAGCATTGAGTTATTCAATCCTCATGGTATTCGCCTCACCGGAGAAGGACAAAACGTATGATCCGCTTAATCCAATTAAGGATCCAGTAGTTGTAATTGCGGTGAAAGCATGGACATGGTTGATGTCTCTTATTTTCCTGTGCCATGTAATCCGCTTAATCTGGAAATTGGTACTCAAAGTCCTGAAGTTAGTCTGCAAAGCCCTGAAATTTGTCTACAAAGCCTTCAATAAAGGGAAGAGGGAGGATCCTATGGTTTAGTGGCTGTCTACTGCTAAAGTGCGTTTGTCCTAGAAGAAATGCATTGAGCCATGAGTCCATGCAAGAGAAGATGCTATATATTATGTGCTATTCAGTGTGCCCATTAGCCAATTATGTACGATACGTTTGAGAATGCATGTGTCTATGTGCTGGTTTGAACGATAAGTGTCTTAGACGTTGATGGATGATGCATGTAAAAGAATGGAGTTTACATGGATGATGGAATGGAGTATCAACAGCAGGTAATATTAATACATGGAATTCTCTTCTCTTTCTTCTTTCTTTATATGATGTGCTTAATGTAAGGAGTGAGTTGTGGTTGTAGTCAGATTACAGATGGTTACAAGTAAGAAGAGAACGCATGCTAAGGTATTTGATTTTCCCTTAACTAGATCACGTATGGCGGGGACTTTCCAGTTGGGGAAGAAAAAAAAGTATGCCAGTGGTAATAATGCCAACTAAAGATGAAAAAATGCTAACCATAATGAACTACCAATTGCGACTAATTAAGAAAATTAAAATCATCAATGGATAATTACTGGCGACAACATCCCCAACTTACGAAGTGTAAAGCAATGTCATTAGTTTTAATAAAACGGTTCGAACAATAAGTGCAATATTATTGTGAGGAGTTTAGCCAATTTACCACAGCTTTAGGTCAATTAGCCAGTGTTTTATCACTTGCGATGGTTTGAGATAATTTGCTATGTTATAAGGAAATCGCTAAGTGTAAGTACTCTTCAAAGTAGCAGCGTCTCTTAAGACAATCATATGCCTTATAGTAAGTAATTAAAAGTAGTAATTTACCCTTTAAGATGTAATGCACCTCTAAGGTTGTCATTTCCCTTGTGATTAGTAAATAGGGTGAGTGCTAATTTTGGATGATCTTAATTATACTTATTGTTAATAAATTGCTAGCGGTCTAATTGTAGTAACATCTTTATTGTATCATGACTGCAAAATGATGTTTGTAAGTCATAGTTTTGCATTCATGAAATTAGTTTCTACGTTATTAAATTACCTTTACGTTCATAAGTATTAGTAAATGCAAAAGTGATCTTACAGTTCATAAATGATCTGTGTTGGTAACCAGTCGATTTGGCGCGTGGGATGCAATCCCTTTTTTTTCTCACAGCAGACTCTAGACTTGTGACTACTGATATGATCCCGTCATTTTTTATGACTCAAAATTTTTTTTTTTTTGAGCAAATTTTTATGACTCAAATTTAATGAGTCCAAATTTGTACGAGTCACTCGTTTTTTTCCTTCTAAAATGGGCTTAAATGGACTGAGAAAAACTATAGTCCAACCCATTATTTCAAAACCCACACACCCACGAGACTCAGGCCATCCAGACGGGACAACGAGTCCTCCATCTCCAAGTGCCGCAGCCCCCTCCTTCGCCCCGATCCTTCCGCCTCTGACGACCTGCCCACCGCCAAGCCTTCGCCTCCTCCGGCACTGGTCGTGATGGGCATGTCCCCGAACTGCTCAGTCCTCAACCTCAAGTCCCGCCAAGTCCCGGTTGGTGCCATTCAAGATGATGAATTTGATGCAAGTACAAGTGTTATGGGCGACCGATCCGCTCGTCAAAGGGAGGGAAGGAGTTGGAGCCGGCGTTGGAGCAAAAGAGGAGAAGAATGGCTCCAGGTCAAAGAAGCTCTTGCGAAACGAGCTGCCTCTGAGCAGACATGGAGAAGGTCATAAGCTCGCTTCGACTATAATTAATTCTCAAAAAGGGCTGAGGCAGAGAATCTACACTTGAGGCACCTTTCCAAGGCAGAGGAATCGTAACCCGTGCGACGATGTTCTTCCCTCAAACCGCGACTGGACTTTTTACACGCAATCTTAGACATGATGGCTAAAATCAAAGACCAAAATTCTCTAAGGTAATTTCGCGAAAAATCACAGATATTTCGAACACCATTTTTGTCCTTTTCTTACGAGTATGGACATATATGAAAGCGTGAACTTGACCTACGTAGGCCGAATGAATACGATGTCCCCCCAAATGGTCCCCAGATGCATCCCCAATTTCCTAAACACGCCATGTGAACTTCTAAAGCTCTTCTTATATTCTTATTTGAGCATGTGCAGTACCTTATTCTTCAGCTAAGATTATTTAACTTAGGTGGACTGTGTTAGGAAGATGTTTGAAATGAGCAATGATGTCATAAGTACATTTACGCTTAGTCTTTCAACCAACATACTTGCTAATTGTTGATAATGTCAGGTTTGACTGCATGAGCAAGCCCGATCAATTAAAGGAGAGTCCGAAAATTAAATATTTATGGACATCCGCAACTGTGTACAATGCAGACCCACATTTCCTTTTGTGTTTATAAAATTAGTTTCAACGTCATTAAATTACCTTTAAGTTCTTACGTATTAGTAAATGCAAAAGTGATCTTACTGTTCTTGTTGGTAACCAGTCAATTTTGCACGTGGGATGCGGTCCCTTTTCTTTTTCTTGTAGCAGACCCTAGACTCGTGGCTAATGATATGATCTCGTCATGCTTCCTTTGTTTAGAAGCTTGTATTATACATTTGCCCCCACGGATGGGAGCTTGTATGATTCTTATAATTACGAGACATATAAAGCAAATTATTAGTTAACTTTCAACCTCAAAATTTTTTAAAGTATGACCATTGAAATATTTCACATTACTTGATGGTGACATTTATCTACATTTTATATACATGTCATCTCCCTCTATTATCAGTTCAAGCTTTTAAGTTGAATCTTTTATCGGAATACCAGAGCCAAATCATGCTCTATCTTATTTCAGTGCACTTTACATTTTCTTTTCTGTCCATCTAAAAGTTTAAGTTTTCGAAATGCGCTTTTCAACTATAATAAACAAATTCATTGTTTAGAAATGATCGCTAACATGCATGATCAATGTTAGTTTCCTTTCTTCTTTTCCAATTCTAGCCATTGTTGGTAAGCAATTGTCAATCTCAAATTTTGACTAGCAAGGTTCTTCCAAGTTCTATTTATTAAAATAAGTAATAATTGAATTGTGGATACTCTATGATTCATAGGAGAAAAGTGTAGAAAAGTTATAAACCATTGTATTAATGTCAAGTTAGTTATAAATCTATTGCACCGGTGTCAATTTGGCCATAAGTCTTTTGATCTAATATTAATTCAATCTTTCCGATAAATTTTAGTTGGACATTACTAACATGAACGCATTTCGGCTAATGTGGCGCCACCGATGCTAATGTGGAATATTATTCTAATATTTTTAAATTTTTTATTATTTTGTCTTATTTTTTTCTTTTTTCTTTTTCTTTTCTTTCGTTTTTATCTCTTCTTTTTCTTCCTTTTGCTGGCGGCCCGACCACAGGTGATAGCTAGGTAGGTGCGCCTCACCAAATTTGGCCTAGGTGAGGCCGACCCTGGCCTATGCCGGGGAAGCCCTCGTTGAGGCTCTAGCCAAGGCCAATTGGCCCAACCATTGCGTGTGGCCGGTGGCCAGTCACCAACAAAATGAAGAAAAAGGAAAGAAAAAAAGATAGAAAAAAAAGAGAAAAATCAAAAATTATTTAAAAATTATTAAAAGCTATCTCTGTTAGTACCAGTGGGGCCATGTAAGCCAACCGACATCCATGTTCAGTATCTACCAAAATTTCTCAGAATGACTAAAATGGTACCAAATCAAAAGGTTTATAACTAAATTGCACAAATATAATAAGTTTATGACTTTTTTTACATTTTATTCGATTGATAACTTATCTTAAAGGAAAAAAAAAAAACTTGGAACTATCTTAATAGACATTTAAAATCTAAATTTCAAGTACTTCTTAACAATTTTTCATCAAAGAAATCTTACCTGGCGAAGGATTTACTAAAATGATGGCAAATCTTGCATTTACTCGACGTTCGAGTGTGCACTATGATAGGAAGATGAGATTGATTAAAACAGATTTAATCAAATGGACCACGCGTCATTAAAAAGGTGAATGCCCCTATTTAGTAATCTCTATGGTAAATTACAGAAGATTGCCGAAGCGTCTCAAAACCCATCATGAGCAAAATTCCCTCTACTCTTCTCCAGAACTCTCTCAAGACCTCTCTCATGGCGATCCCCTCCTTCAAACTGCTCTATAAAACCCCAGTTAACTAGAGCTCCAGCCTCTGCATCCCACAATCAAGCACACTCCCTCTTCAAGACGACGAAAAGCGAACAGCCCAATGGATCTGCGTAATCTCGGCTTCGATTCGCGCCTCTTTGGGATCCTCGAAGACATGCTCGACTTCCCCGAGGAGCCCGAGAAATCGAGGAGCAACCCCTCGCGCGCCTACGTCCGCGATGCAAAGGCCATGGCGGCGACCCCTGCCGACGCCGTGGAGTACCCGGGCTCCTACGTGTTCGTCGTGGACATGCCCGGGATAAGGGCCAGCGAGATCAAGGTCCAGATAGAGAACGACAACGTGCTCGTCGTGAGCGGGGAGAGGAAGAGGGAGAAAGAGGAAGGGGCCAAGTACCTGAGCATGGAGAGGAGGACCGGGAAGTTCATGAGGAGGTTCGCGCTGCCGGAGAACGCTAATGTGGAGACGGTGACGGCGGCGTACCAGGACGGGGTGCTCAGGGTGGCCGTCGAGAAGGTGCGGCCGCCGGAGCCGAAGGCCAAGAGCATCGAAGTCAAGGCCGGTTGATGATGGTCCGGTTTTAATTCTGTCTACGAAAGTTTTTTAGGGACTTGTGGAGTTCCCTCTGTTTTCTTATGGGGTTTTAATATGTGTAATGAGACATGTCTCTGTGTAATGAAATCTAGTAAGGGTTTTCGATTATCAAATGATTAATAGAGTATGTAGGACTATCTCTAATAAATACTAGATTCTAACAATTCGATTGAATTTCTAGTCACTGTACGTCGGCAATTAGATTGGAATATAACGGCCCGATGGATATATAAACAGATCTTTACTACCCAATTTAAGAAAAAGGAGGCCTCCCAGCTAAAATAGCAATTGGGATGGCACCATCATCTTAGTTCTGATTCCCGCGAGTCTCGTGCGAAAATTAAATGATCAAAGATAATATAGGTCCACATGTTTGGATTTCATGTTATAATAATTATGAGTGAAGTACAAAAAAAAAGAAAATCTTAAATTTATAACATTAATATCATTTAGCACAAAAACTTTTAATTGGATCGATTTAATTTTAAATTTGTTTACGTTAGTATCAATTTAATCCATCCGATCAATTTTGGTCGATCGGCGCTAACATAAATGCTAATCGGTTGATGAACATCAACTTAGTAAATTTAAATAATTTTTTTCTGAATTTTTTAATTAATTCATTTTCTTTTTCCTCTTCTTCCTCCTTCGGCTTCTCCCTGCAATGGCTAGTGAGGCTAGGTGAGGGCTGCGAGGCCCTCATTGGCCACCAACAAGGATTGTGGCCCTCACCCCACAGCCCCTAGGCCTTGCCAGATTTGGGGAGGCCGAGCAAGGGCTGCAATCCTCACCGACGGCCGATGATGACTTTGTGGCTGCGGTCTCATTGAAGCCTCATCGGCCATTGCGAGAAGAAGCCCAATGAGGTGGGAGAGGAAAAAGAAAATTAAAAAGAAAAATTAAAATTTAATAAAAAATTAGATAAAAATAAAGAAAAATTATTTAAAAATTATCACGTCGTATTTACTAGTCAGTCAACATTTGCATTAGCTTTTGCTAGTTAAAATTAGCCGAATATACTAAATTAATAATAATGCGATAAAATTGATTGAAATATTTAGGACTGAATTAATATAAATGCTTTAGTTTTAAATTTTTTTTGATACTTTTTCCAAAGAGTTATCTCTTAAATCGGTCCTTTTCGACCCGTGCCCAGCCCACTTAATATTTTCTCCCCAAGTAATAGTACGCTAAAGCCACGTGGAAGGTGGGGCCACCTCGTGCCCCACCACGCATGAAAGAGGCTCACCGATTGCTTTTTGGAGGAATGCTATCTCCACTAGGGGTGAGCGGTTCCCGGTTCCGGTTCGGTTCCGTCGGAACCCGGAACCTACCTCTGTACAGTTCCTCAATTTTGGAACCGGAACCTACCCGTCAAAACCGAGAACCCGGAACCTATCCTGTCACGGGTTCCGAGGTCGGTTCCAGGTTCCAACAGGTTTTTTTTTTTTTTTTTGGGTTTCATTTTCGTAGTGAGCGCGAATATCCAAAAGCCGAAATAATTCAATATTGGCCCTCCATTTTCGGTACCTGCCAATACACAGCAATGTAAATCTTTTACATTTAGACGGTCAGCTCTACTTCCAATTTGCTCCACACTCTAAAACAAAATCAAAGAGATTCCTCATAAGGGGAAAAGGTAGATTCTAAGTGTCATATGACAACGATACATATAGGTTGGCCAGAAAAAAAGATAAGCAACACATACAACACATTCCTATCAGAGAAAATCTATATCCTCATTTCTATCAAGACTCCTTGAGTAAAATTGTCTCGTGGCTAATTCTTAAGGTACAAGCCAGAGAAATCCTAAGACAGAAAATGCACAAGAGCCTATGTTTACAAACAAGAAAAACTGTCCGAAAGCAATAACAAATTTGATCTGGCAACAAGAATGAATATGCATGACAGCAAAGACCAGCAGAAGGCTAGCATGAAAAATCCATTTACCTCTGGCTCTTCCCCAGAGACATACTACTGGAGCCGATCTCCCAAGATCATGCCCTTCAGCAATCATTGCAGCCATCTTCTAGTATTAATATATGAGATGGACAAGGTAGGGCACAATGGTTAGACAGGGAGGTAGATATATACAGAACTTAAAATATTTTATGAATTTCTATTGTATTATCTAAGTACATTACCTGCAGCAACAGGGTACTCTTGCCAACACCAGGATCACCTCCCACCAAAATTAAGGAACCTTTAGAGCCACAATGCAGCAAAATCAATAGCTTTGATAAAATTAAAATCTTCAAACTTCCATACATCTCAAGTGAAAGTTCAAGTAATGCAGCAGATTCGTGCGGACCATACAGCAAAAAAGTAGGTCGAACCTGGCACAAGACCACCGCCTAGCACTCTCGAAACCTCCTCTCCAAAGGGTCCATACCTAAACATCAAGCACCCCAAGAGATCATTTACTTTAAGGAATTAGGGCGACATGCCATCCGATTCATCGAGCCGCGAGCGAGGTTCGCAAAGCTCGGCCACCGGCACTTCGCCATCGAGTCGTTTGTAGCCAGATCGATCTTCAAGGGAGGTCCGGCGACGGCAAGCACGCGGCGACGGCGACAGCGGCGAAGACACGAGTCTCACGGCACCAACGGCGGCACGAACGGCGCAGCGAAGACGGCGGCGATCGCGGCTCAACCCACGGCCAAGGGGGGAAGAGCTCGGTTCTGGCGGAGGCGGTGGCGGTTCGAAGCAACGACGGCCCGGACGGCGGAGCGAGTGGCGGCGGCAAGAGGTGGTGATGGTGGCTTGGAGACGGCGGCGGCAGCTCACGGCGGCGAGGGGTAACACGGACAGCGCGACAGCTCGTCGGGCTCAACAGCGAGACGACTCGTCGGACGAGCGGTGGGTGGTGGTGGTTCGGTGGCCAAGAGATGGTGGTGAGTAGGGCGTGGGGCGGCGATGTGGTAGTGGGTGAAGCAGCAGCCAGCAAGAGGAAGAAGAAGACTACGAAGAAGAAGAAGAAGAAGGAGGAGGAGTGGGGTTTCGGCCGAGAGAGGGGGAAAGAGAGAGAGAGAGAGAGAGAGGAAAAGAAAAAGTTGGGGGGCAAGAAGTGACGTGATGAGTGAAAAGTGGAGAAAGAAAGAGAGAGAGAGAAAGAGAGAAAAAGAGGAAGGGGGGAAGAATCGCAGAGGCGGGAAATCACGTGGGGAAGCTAGGTTTTTTTAGAATTATGACCGGTTCCGGTTCGGTTCGGTTCGATTCCCGGTTCCATTTTTCTAGGAACCGGAACCGGAACCGGGAACGCCGGTTCCTAGAAAAATGGAACCGGGAACCGGAACCGGTGTCTTTGGAACCGGGAACCGAACCTAACCCTCCGGTTCGGTTCCCCGGTTCCCGGTTCTACCCGGGAACCGTGCTCACCCCTAATCTCCACACCCCCTTCCAAATTCCACCGCAAAGCGACAATTTTGAGTTCTTTAATTACTAGAGGATCTTAATAGCAAAGGTTATAAGCCTCTCTTTTTTTGTTAAAAACTATTTATGTATATTAAAGGATTTTCAAAAAGAATATTACTAGAGGTATTATTAGATATTAAAAATATTATTTATTATTTCTTTATTCTATAAAATAAGTTAATTTACTTATTAAATTATTTCCTTTCATATACATATTGATTGGGTACAAATACCCTTGATTCTAATATACTAATATGAAGTTATTTGGGTAAAGATGCAATCTTTATCAATTCTCTCTCCACACTCCTAAAGAGTCAAGAATATCAAGACAGTAACATTTATCATTATTCACAGTTCTAAATTTTATGTTTACACTCATGATTTTATCTTGACTAACAGTAAACTTTCTAAGTCTCACATGGAATGGGAAATCCATGTACAGCATCAATATTCAGCCAACCAATCGGCAACGTCCAAGTTTCCTTTTGTTATTTTCTTTTTCTTAGCCGACTGCTCTTGCACACCAATTTAGTATCCAGACAGAATAGGAAATATCCAACTTGGACTCTCACCGAACGGGAAATATGGGTTTCTATTGTACACATTCGCTAATGTCCACAAATATTCTATTTTCAAATTATCCTTTAATAGATCGGGCTAATTTATGGGTTCAAATTTGGGACGTATTTTCAAGAATTAACAACATGTTGGTTGAAATACTAATCGTAAATGCCCTTATGACAGTATTGCTCATTTCAAGCATCTTCCTAACTCAATCCATCTAGTTGAATAATCTTTGCTAAAGAATAAGGTAATGTGCAAGCTCAAATAAGACTATAAGAAGAGCTTAAAAGTTGTTAGGAAATTGGGGGATGCATCTGAGGACTATAGTATATATTTGATATACATAGGTGTGGTTGGTGGGTTCGGATAGAGAAGGGAGTATGCGGGAGAGAGGAATCCCGATCTGAGACAGAGCGAGTGAGCCTCAGCCTCGCACGAGCCCCGGCCAGCGACTTTTCTCGGACGACGTCCTCCAGCCGAAGTCGGTGAGCCCCCTTTTTAGTGCCCCGCCATAGCCATGTGTTTTGGGCTCGCTGGGCCAGAGCTCGCGGCCATCCGGCTTGCGCGAACTTTGGACCTGGACCGACCTCCATCTACCTGCTCTGTGAGCCATCGTTCCTCCGGTGAGGATCTTGGCTCGGGTTTGAGTCCCGATGAGGCCAAAAACCTCCCGTTTTTATAGCTTGCACCAACTGCTCGATGATATGACCGAACGAGATCCAATTGTCGTGCCTTTTGTTTTGGCCGTCATCGAGGCGTCGCAAGTCGGGAGAAGGCTCAGCCGAGCCATGGTCGGCGACGGTGGATGGTCGGCCGGAGGCCGAGTCCTCGGCCTCGCCGTGCTAGGCGACGCAGCAACGCGCGCGCGGAACGGTGGAGGAACCGGGGCGCGAATCGTGTCATTCGGGTCGGGCGTGAGATCCGGCCGGGTTGTAAAGGTTGGTTTCCCAGGTTGGGCTCAGATACCGATAATGGCCCGGCTTTGGTTATTAAAATTGTGGGCTGGGTTTTGTTTTATTTTCTTGGGTTAAGAATGTTGCCGGATTGGGCTCATTCGCTAAGCCCAGTCCAGCCAAGGTCCTGGTTCAGCCCCGACCCGGGTTGAATCCGGACATCCAATCCCGCTCCCTATTATCAATTAAAAATAATGATAGCTTTTTAATATTTAAAAATGATAAAAAAATCCGATTTTTTTTTTCGAAAACTAGCAAAAGGCTTTAAAATAAATTTTGAGTAGTTTTCTTTTAAAAATACATTAAAAAAGCAAACCCAAGTGTTTAAACACGATCAAATTTGGAAAAAGGCCTTAATTGATAAACTAGTGTAATCAAATTTCCAATCCTAATTTCTCTAATTGTGTAATAAAAAAATATTTCTCTCAATTTTTTACTTGGTTTTTAATTGATTCATCACAAATTGATTAAAGACAACTCATAAATAAAAATGATTTGCAAGTTAAAAATTCGGCTTATAAGTTGTGACTTGATGGTCTAGTGAAAGCCCAGCCGGAGCTTATACTAAGTGAGCCGTTAGCCTTCAACGCTTGCGCGAGCGTTCCGAGAGATCGCGACAGTGAAGTCCACGCTTTCACATATGCCCATATTCGTAGGAAAAAGGAGAGGAATGATGTTTGACATATGTCTAATTTTTCGGCAAAATTACTTTAGAAAACTTTAGTCTTTGATCTTAGCCAATCATATCTAAGATCGTGTGTAAAATATCTCGTGGTGGTTGAGCAAAGAACATCAGTAATTAAGCGTAATTAAGACTGAGGCCAATTTATAAGGACTTTAAAAAATTTAAAAGTCAATTCAACACAACAACAAACTTAAAGGAGAGATTGGAGGTTTTTTATTAATTCCCATGAACCAATTGTAGTGAGTATCCTGAAGCTCCCATTTTAGAGAGCCAAACATAGGGCTCCCATTTTAGAGAGCCAAACATAGAGTCTGAGCTCTACAAATTTTACTCTTACATAACCAAAGAAATTAGGATCGGAAACTTGAAAATAACTTGTAAATTAAAAACTTGGACCATAAGTCGTGAATTAATGAGTTAAGGAAAGTCCAAACTGAGCTTACACTTAGCGAGCCATTAGCCTCCGAGCACTTGCAAGAGGGTTTAGAGAGGACGTGATACTCAAATCCACACTTTCACATATGACCATATTCATAACAAAAGGAGATGAATGATGTTTGACATATCTCTAATTTTTTGGCGATATTTCTTTAGAGAACTTTAGTCTTTGATCTTAGCCAATCATATCTAAGATCGTGTCTAAAATATCTCGTGGTTGTTGAGCGAAGAACATTAGCGTAATTAAGACTAAGGCCAATTTACGAGGACTTACAAAAATATAAAATTCAATTCAACACAACAACAAATTTAAAGGAGAGATTGTAAGTTTGTTCTTAATAACCAAGAACTAATTGTAATGAGTATCCCCAAACTCTCATTTTAGACAGCCAAACATGGGGCCCAAGTTCTACAAATTTTACTCTAGCGTAACTAAAGAAATTAGGATCAGGTACTTGAAAATAATTTGCAGGGAAAGCCCAGCCGGAGCTTGCACTTAGCAAGCCATTGGCCTTCGAGAGCCTGTGGGAGGGCTTCGAGAGGTTGCAACAGTGAAGTCCGCGCTTTCACATATGTCCATATTCGTAGGAAAAAGGAGAGGAATGATGTTCGACATATCTCTAATTTTTCGACAAAATTACTTTAGAGAACTTTAGTCTTTGATCTTAGCCAATCATATCTAAGATCCTGTGTAAAATATCTCGTGGTGGTTGAGCGAAGAACATTAGCTTAATTAAGATTGAGGCCAATTTACGAGGACTTTATAAAAATTTAAAATTCAATTTAACATCACAACAAACTTAAAGGGGAGATTGTAGGTTTCTTTTTAATTCCCAAGAACCAATTGTAGTGAGTATTCCCAAACTCCCATTTTAGAGAGCCAAACATGGAGTCTGAGCTCTACAAATTTTACTCTTGCGCAACTAGAGAAATTAGGATAAAAGACTTGAAAATAACTTGTAGGGAAAGCTTAGACTGAGCTTACACTTAGCAAGCCATTAGCCTCCACGTGCCCATGGGAAGGTTTAGAGAGATCGCGACAGTCAAGTCCATGCTTTCACATATGTCCATATTCGAAAGAAAAGGAGACGAATGATGTTTGACATATCTCTAATTTTTTGGCGATATTTCTTTAGAGAACTTTATTCTTTGATCTTAGCCAATCATATCTAAGATCGTGTATAAAATATCTCGTGGTGGTTGAGCGAAGAACATCAGCATAATTAAGCGTAATTAAGACTGATGCCAATCATAAGGACTTTAAAAAAATTTAAAAGTCAATTCAACACAACAACTAACTTAAAGGAGAGATTGTAGGTTTTTTTATTAATTCCCATGAACCAATTGTGGTGAGTATCCCAAAACTCCCATTTTAGAGAGCCAAACATAGATTTTGAGCTCTACAAATTTTACTCTTGCATAACCAAAGAAATTGGGGTCGGAAACTTGAAAATAACTTGTAAGCTAAAAACTGGGACCATAAGTTGTGAATTAATGAGTTAAGGAGAGTCCAGACTGAGCTTAGACTTAGCGAGCCATTAGCCTCCGAGCGCCTGCAAGAGGGTTTAGAGAGGACGTGATACTCAAATCCACATTTTCACATATGACCATATTCATAACAAAAGGAGATGAATGATGTTTGACATATCTCTAATTTTTTGGCGAAATTACCTTAGAGAACTTTAGTCTATGATCTTAGCCAATCATATCTAAGATCATGGGTAAAATATCTCGTGGTTGTTGAGCAAAGAACATTAGCGTAATTAAGACTAAGGCCAATTTACGAGGACTTAAAAAATATAAAATTCAATTCAACACAACAACAAATTTAGAGGAGAGATTGTAAGTTTGTTCTTAATAACCAAGAACTAATTGTAATGAGTATCCCCAAACTCTCATTTTAGATAGCCAAATACGGGGTCCAAGTTCTACAAATTTTACTCTTGCGTAACTAAAGAAATTAGGATCGGGAACTTAAAAATGACTTACAGGCTGAAAATTCAAACCATAAATTCGTAAATTAGTGGGTTAGGGAAAGCCCGGACTGAGCTTGCACTTAGCGAGCCATTAGCCTCCGAGCGCCCACAAGTGGGCTCGGCGAGGTATATTTGTAAGAAAATGAGAGGAATGATGTTTGACATATCTCTCATTTTTTGGCGAAATTAGTTTAGAGAACTTTAGTCTTTGAGCTTAGCCACTCATATCTAAGATGGTGTGTAAAATATCTGGTGGTGGTTGAGCGAAGAACATTAGCGTAATAAAGACTGAGGCCAATTTACGAAGACTTTAGAAAAATTTCAAATCCAATTTAATACAACAACAAACTTAAAGGAGAAATTGTAGGTTTCTTCTTAATTCCCAAGAACCAATTGTAGTGAGTATCCCCAAACTCCCATTTTAGAGAGCGAAACAAGGCTATGAATTTAACTGCTATGCAACCAACGAAATTAGGGTTAGGGACTTAAAACTAACTTGCAGGCTAAAAACTCGGATCATAAGTTGTAAATTAGTGGGTTACAGAAAGCCTAGGCTGAGCTTACACATAGCGAGCCATTGGCCTCCGAGCACCCGCGGGAGGGTTATAAGAGGTCGCAATAGTGAAGTCCACACTTTCACATATGTCCATATTCGTAGGAAAAAGGAGAGGAATGATGTTCGACATATCTCTAATTTTTCGGCAAAATTACTTTCGAGAACTTTAGTCTTTGATCTTAGCCAATCATATCTAAGATCATGTGTAAAATATCTCCTGGTGGTTGAGCGAAGAACATTAGCTTAATTAAGATTGAGGCCAATTTACGAGGACTTTATAAAAATTTAAAATTCAATTTAACATCAATACAAACTTAAAGGAGAGATTGTAGGTTTCTTTTTAATTCCCAAGAACCAGTTGTAGTGAGTATTCCCAAACTCCCATTTTAGAGAGCCAAACATGGAGTCCGAGCTCTACAAATTTTACTCTTGCGCAACTAGAGAAATTAGGATAAGAGACTTGAAAATAACTTGTAGGGAAAGCCTAGACTGAGCTTACACTTAGCAAGCCATTAGCCTCCACGTGCCCACGGGAGGGTTCAGAGAGATCGCGACAGTCAAGTCCATGCTTTCACATATGTCCATATTCGTAAGAAAAGGAGATGAATGATGTTTGACATATCTCTAATTTTTTGGCGATATTTCTTTAGAGAACTTTAGTCTTTGATCTTAGCAAATCATATCTAAGATCGTGTGTAAAATATCTCGTGGTGGTTGAGCAAAGAACAACAGCATAATTAAGCATAATTAAGATTGAGGCCAATCTATAAGGACTTTAAAAAAATTTAAAAGTCAATTCAACACAACAATTAACTTAAAGGAGAGATTGTAGGTTTTTTTATTAATTCCCATGAACCAACTGTAGTGAGTATCCCAAAACTCCCATTTTAGAGAGCCAAACATAGAGTCTAAGCTCTACAAATTTTACTCTTGCATAACCAAAGAAATTAGGATCGGAAACTTGAAAATAACTTGTAAGCTAAAAACTGGGACCATAAGTTGTGAATTAATGAGTTAAGGAGAGTCCAGACTAAGCTTACACTTAGCGAGCCATTAGCCTTCGAGCGCCTGCAAGAGGGTTTAGAGAGGACGTGATACTCAAATCCACATTTTCACATATGACCATATTCATAATGAAAGGAGAGGAATGATGTTTGACATATCTCTAATTTTTGGCGAAATTACCTTAGAGAACTTTAGTCTATGATCTTAGCCAATCATATCTAAGATTGTGGGTAAAATATCTCATGGTTGTTGAGCAAAGAACATTAGCGTAATTAAGACTACGGCCAATTTACGAGGACTTAAAAAAATATAAAATTCATTTCAACACAACAACAAATTTAGAGGAGAGATTGTAAGTTCGTTCTTAATAACCAAGAACTAATTGTAATGAGTATCCCCAAACTCTCATTTTAGACAGCCAAACATGGGGTCCAAGTTCTACAAATTTTACTCTTGCGTAACTAAAGAAATTAGGATCGGGAACTTAAAAATGACTTACAGGCTGAAAATTCAAACCATAAATTCGTAAATTAGTGGGTTAGGGAAAGCCCGGACTGATCTTGCACTTAGCGAGCCATTAGCCTCCGAGCGCCCATAGGAGGGCTCGACGAGGTCGCGACAGTCAAGTCCATTCTTTCACAAATGTCCATATTTGTAAGAAAATGAGAGGAATGATGTTTGACATATCTCTCATTTTTTGGCGAAATTAGTTTAGAGAACTTTAGTCTTTGAGCTTAGCCACTCATATCTAAGATGGTGTGTAAAATATCTGGTGGTGGTTGAGCGAAGAACATTAGCGTAATAAAGACTGAGGCCAATTTACGAAGACTTTAGAGAAATTTCAAATCCAATTTAATACAACAACAAACTTAAAGGAGAGATTGCAGGTTTCTTCTTAATTCCCAAGAACCAATTGTAGTGAGTATCCCCAAACTCCCATTTTAGAGAGCGAAACAAGGAGTTTGAGGTCTACGAATTTTACTGCTATGCAACCAACGAAATTAGGGTTAGGGACTTAAAACTAACTTGCAGGCTAAAAACTCGGATCATAAGTTGTAAATTAGTGGGTTACGGAAAGCCTAGGCTGAGCTTACACATAGCGAGCCATTGGCCTTCGAGCACCTGCGGGAGGGTTATAAGAGGTCGCAATAGTGAAGTCCACGCTTTCACATATGTCCATATTCGTAGGAAAAAGGAGAGGAATGATGTTCGACATTTCTCTATTTTTTGGCAAAATTACTTTAGAGAACTTTAGTCTTTGATCTTAGCCAATCATATCTAAGATCATGTGTAAAATATCTCCTGGTGGTTGAGCGAAGAACATTAGATTAATTAAGATTGATAAAAATTTAAAATTCAATTTAACATCACAACAAATTTAAAGGAGAGATTATAGGTTTCTTTTTAATTCCCAAGAACCAGTTGTAGTGAGTATTTCCAAACTCCCATTTTAGAGAGCCAAACATGGAGTCCGAGCTCTACATGTTTTACTCTTGCGCAACTAGAGAAATTAGGATAAGAGACTTGAAAATAACTTGTAGGGAAAGCCTAGACTGAGCTTACACTTAGCAAGCCATTAGCCTCCACGTGCCCCCGGGAGGGTTCAAAGAGATCGCGACAATCAAGTCCATGCTTTCACATATGTCCATATTCGAAAGAAAAGGAGATGAATGATGTTTGACATATCTCTAATTTTTTGGCGATATTTCTTTAGAGAACTTTAGTCTTTGATCTTAGCCAATCATATCTAAGATCGTGTGTAAAATATCTCGTGGTGGTTGAGCGAAGAACATCAGCATAATTAAGACTGAGGCCAATTTACGAGGACTTTATAAAAATTTAAAATTCAATTTCACACCACAACAAACTTAAAGGAGAGATTGTAGGTTTCTTTTTAATTCCCAAGATCCAGTTGTAGTGAGCATTCCCAAACTCCCATTTTAGAGAGCCAAATATGAAGTCCAAACTCTACGAATTTCACTCTTATGCAACTAGAGAAATTAGGATCAGGTACTTGAAAATAATTTGCAGGGAAAGCCCAGACAGAGCTTACATTTAGGGAGCCATTGCCCTCCGAGCTCGTGCGGGAGGGTTCCGAGAGGTCGCGACAGTGAAGTCCACGCTTTCACCTATGTCCATATTCGTAGGAAAAAGGAGAGGACTGATGTTTGACATATCTCTAATTTTTTGGCGATATTTCTTTAAACCTACCCAAACCTGAGAAAGCGATCTGACTCACCAATTATGGGCGCAACTGGCAAAATTTTCTGTTTTCTCTGCGCGGAAACGTGTTCGACCATCGCTCCTCATAGCTGCAATCAGCAGATTCACGCACGCAATCGACAATGTTTCGCTTAAAATGGCTGCGTGAGATGGGGACAGCGTAGGTTCCACAAGGAATCACTCGATTATATTAAAGATTCCGCGCAAAAAAGACAATAAGATGCGTATCTAAGCTGAATCATCGTGACAAGCACCCGCGGTTCCTAATCTGTCACTCCAACCGTGGGTCCATTTCTTCTCTCGCCGCCGGGAACAATCCATCGCTTGCTGCAGCTTCCACGGACACTCCACACGATCTTTCCTTCCCCACCCTTCTTTCCCTCCATTCGTTTCGGCGCAATTACTGTCAATAACACCCGTTCAGAGTCATGAAGAGCCAACAAAATTATGATATGCGGAAGCTCATCATTCGATTGATGAATACGTACTGATTCAAGCTGCACGGATTAATTCAGCCGACCGAGTCTTTTTGGAGCTCATTCAATGCACGCGTACCAGTTAGCGGCTGAGTTTCTTAGTTGCCCACTTGTGACCTTTACCTGTCCCATGCTTGGTTGGAATGTTTCGAATCGGATACTAAACACCAACTCTCAAAAGCTTAGTTGGCACTCTTTGATGTAAGATCGCACTCGTGGCTTCTTTATGTCTCTTTCATCAGTCAATTCATCAACATACAATAAAGCTCTTGCTTGAAGAAATATGCAAATGAATCCCACTTTAACGCGAAACTTTGCATAAGTTAATCATAGCTTCCGCTGTCCAGCTATCTCGAAACGTTGCGTCTTTAATCTCTCACTTCGGCATGCAAGGAAACTTTGGAAATTTGCCCTTCGGTTCAATTTTTGAGGCAATCGATCCAGAACTGTGTTATGAGAAGGAGGAAAAGAACAGCTTTGATTTTGAGCAAAGATCATTTAGTCCAGAAAATTGAGTAGTTGAATAGAACGTTTTGACTCGATATTGCTCGTTAGAATGGCAAAATTCAAAATACAAGTGAAATTGAGGGGATTTATGAGTGAAAACCACAAAAATTTTCACGATGGCTGCAACATGTGCTCTTTCCAAGGAATTTATGCTCATGTTAATCGATTTAAGCCGTTGCAAACGGTACCCTTTACTCGGTATACAGTTTGACGACAAACCAGGAACTGAATCTATTTTCACAAGCGATAGTTGGGCCAAAATTGGTTTTACAAGATATAACTCAAACTACAAGAATATGACTTCTTCGAGGGAAGGAGCTTCTAACTACTCAAGTGACAAATCATTTGGTTTGGTCGCTAAAGACAATAGATAGGGTGATTATATTTGGTACCTAGGATTAGAGGGTACCTTTGTTCGGTAAAATTAATAGGGTGATTATGTCATTAGGCATTAGGTGTATATGATAGATCGAACTTTATATAAAGTTTACAATCAAGTTGGCCCCTTTCAGATGCTGAAGCAACTATGAACTTGCACGAAATAGATTGTCCCACGATGGCGTCACAGGTATTAGAAAGATCGAATGTAATGGTTTTGTTGGGATATGTTCAACCATGTTATAACATGAAAGGAGTGTTTTGTCATCATCGTAGGAATGGTAAGATTCGGACACATGCAATAGCTCCGTCCCGGTAGATCTAACATCCCTAGCGCATGCCTTATTTTCAGACTTGTTATTTTGATAATCTAGTTTTTTATTCTATAGAATTACCTAGTCTAGAACTTCACGTCACCTTTGCGTTTACATATAGTCATGCAATGTACCTCTGTAAGTTTATCATTCGGTAGATAATTATAAATATTAAAAGATGACGTAGTCAAACTAGTTTTTTTTTGGTCGCTGCCGTATAATTTTTTTCTTGCCATGCTTGGTAGGTAGAGCGTCGGAATCCCAAATAATTCAACAGAAAAAGACTATCATATCCTTAACGGCAAAATATCTACTTGGATATCTAAAGCATGGAAGTAGGTGTTTATCAGCTAGCTAATGATCTAATTAGAGAATATAATAAAGGCCAAGTTAGAACCGGAACCCATTAGGTTTGATCAGACATTTTCAATCCAAGCAATTATAAGAGGCTACGAAGGCTTTGGTGCGAGCCACGAGGTATTAAATTGCCCACCAAAGCACCTAACGTGTTTGCTGTGAGTTGGTATGTTATGGGTGATTCTTCAAGTAGAAATAGAAGTTTAAGATGCGCAAATTCAAAATTTCAATCATGAATATGCAACGTTGTGCCTTGACTAGAGTAGTTTGTATTGAGATCAATAGCATCTCTCGTTTTTAAGGAAAATAATTAATATGTCATTCGAAAGTCATAAATGAAAACTACTTTTAATACGACATAGTTTAAAAGATTGCTCACCACTCTAGATGTATTTACATTGATTCCCGCACATTCAGTTAAGTAGTTTGAATTTGCTTTCACAAACAAATCGCTTTAGGAAAAAGTCGAAAAATCCTCAAATTTTACCCAAAATGACATATTTACTTTAAATTATTTTTGTGATATCAAAAACCCAACTTTCTTCCTTGTGATACATTTAAAAAAATTTATGTGACATCAAAAGCCCTAATTTTTATTCGTGACATATTTACTTCAAATATTTTTGTGACAAAAAATCCCAATCTTTTACGTAACACAAATTTTTTGAGATAAATATGTCACAAGGGTAAATGTATGGGGGTTTTGGTATAATTGAAAAAGTTAGGATTTTTGGTGTCACAAAAATAAGTTTAAGTAAATATATCACACTGTATAAGTTGGGATAAATATGTCACATAGGTATAAATTTCGAATTTTTTATGTCACAAAAATAATTTGGAATAAATATGTCATGATATGTAAAGTTTGGAGTTTTTTGTAACTTTATCCATTTTAAAAAAATTTACCCTTGATTCCATGGTACCATCTTTCATGTACGGTTCATTTAAGAATGTCATTTTCCATCATTTGAACCTAATGGGCTCTATAGACATACACGCCTTCGGAAAATGACAACCAAACCCATTCTAGGATTGAGCCAATCTTCATTCTTCAGGACGTTCAACACTTTCGGCTGCAGGTTCGATTCCTGCCTTGGAGAACACAAATTTAACTAGAGAAGCAACGACGGTGGGTTGTTGTGCGAATTTTCCTTCAGGTAGCTTCTTAATTATAGTCTCTCACTTTACACCATTAAAGAAAACAGAAAAATAATGACCAAAAGAGATAAAAGGCTGCCCAAGAGGGACCTACAAAATAGCTTCTAAGATATTTTCCATCCTTTTCTCTCCTCCTCAGACCTCTCTCGATGCGATCGCAAATTCACGTCGCATCGTCATCCATCATTTCCTCGTGAGCATTGCGACTTTGCTTTTTGCCTCTTTGTTGGAGAATCTGCTACAGTATAAACTTGCTGGACCAAACCAAGGTGGTTCCGAAGATATCTGTACTTACAATGATCGCGATACTTAACCTAAGCTCGCAGCGTCGGTTTAACACATTCAATCCATAATCTCCGAGCATTAGGACTGCTAACCTTTTCTTCGGGTACATTCAGTGGACCTGGATGGGGTACGCTTACAGCCAAAAGAAAACAACAAAAAGATGCTCTTTCTGAATCCTCGCACTAGCCTCAACTGCACTGGGCAAGGACGAGATTCTTGTTGACATTTCTGAACCCTAGCAGAGACTCACTTGTCTTCTTAAATAAACTCATCAAAGGCAACAAGAAAAGATGAAAACTCATCTGATCTTCTCTAACATCTATACGCAGCAGTAGCTGCAGTACGGCGCTGCCACCGACACCCTGTCCGCTAGTGAAATTATCTTTAAGTCTAGCCTCGGTTGGCCCGCTATCTGAATATCCCTCCCGGTTTATCTAGGAAACGAAAACTGAGAAGAAAATTCTAGACATATGAAATGAAGTTACAGAATAATTAAACACCCAGTCGTACTCGCAGTCGCAGGGCCAGATTCACACAAATTCACCTAAACACTGTCACAAAGCATTTACTTTTAATATGATGATCAGTGCTCATTCACCCTCACGATTTTTTTCTCTTTGGTTAATTGATGAAAATGCTTATTAACCGTTGGACTAATATGTTTCCGAAGAATGTCGGAGTCGGCTTAAATGTACCATAGGTCCAGCAAAATAGTGCAGGGCTCAGTCACTATAGTAGGATCACAAGTTGATCTTCTAGGGCCGATGAATTGACATGCACACAAGGAACTCTGGGAGACGTGAAATGTGAAGTTAATTATCAGCCATCTTCCCTTTATTAAAAGACATGACACCTAAAGTGACATTATAAAATGGGAAGTTAACTATAAGCTGTCTTAACTTTATTAAAAGACACAATGCACCAAAGGAAACCCAAAAATGCGATTCTAAAGGGCATGACACAAGGAGTAAAACGATCGATCGCACGGAGAAGTTAATCATAAGCCGTCGAAAAGTGAGATGACAGTGTAATAAAGATAAAATTCCCAACCAAAAGCGTTTGCTTAGACAATAGTGCTTCCAGCCGATTCCCCAGAAAAGCTGGTAGATGACATTTACTTGAATCTGAAGTCCGTTCGAAAAAAAATAAGGGGGTGCAAAAAGAGGAGATGAAAGGGCTGAAACACAAGCGTTTAGCTGGACTGAAAAAGGCAAAATTTTTGACCCCAAGAAAGCGCCAAACGTTGTCAAGATCGCCGATGTCGGGTTGGGGTATTATGCTTTGCTTGCGGTGTGATTCCAGGGGCTTGAAAATCCATTTCCCACTTCCCTTTCGACGTGTTTTTCTTTGTCTGCAGGCTTCCTCAGGCCCCTCCTAGGTACTGCTGAAAATCGCTTCAACTCATCTCAAGGGGTCAAACTCCAACCATCCACGTGCATCGCTCCTGGGCCAGGGCAAAATAATGTCGGACGCAAGAATTCCGGATACAATAATTCGTCCACTGATACAAATATCAGTATACCGATCGACAAAGAAATTGCTGATGAGGAAGTTGTACCGTTGCGTATACTGCGTTCCTATAGTGTCGGGACGGTTGACTAGTTCTCCGACCGACGTCCAGTTTATGACATCATTTTTATGTATTGAATCTTTATGTCACTGGCATAATTGACTAATTCTCAAGCTCTTGTTCGGCACGGGCAAGGGAAAAAAAAATGAAATTGGGTCATCTAAAGGAGGAGAAACTGAGGCGCCACCGTGAGCTTTGACATGTGAAAACCAACCCTTAGCAGCCGCCGCCGCCGCCGCCGCGACCAGCCAAGGCGGAAGTCTTCCAAAAGGCGCGTCCTCGTTAGCCAATCAGACATCCGAGGAACACGCGTTCAAATTTTAATAAACGAATTAAATTCGGTGTAGCAGAGCCGCCGAAATCCCATTTCTACCCTTTCCTCCGGCAGATGCCCCGAATAAAATAGCCAGGGGTTTTATGCCGCTCCTGCACCGATTTATCCGATCCGGCCCCGCCCTCTAATCCGAATATAATTTTATGCCCATCAAATAATTGATAAAGAAAAATACCTACAGAGATGCGTTCGCACGTGTGGACCGAGAAACTTGAGGAACAAAGGAAGAGATCAGTGAGGAATAAGATGAAAGAAGCACTTTAGTTTCTCTATTGTGGTCGCGTGGAGAAATTTATCTTATTATAAAAGCATCATCATTATATGCCAAACGAAAGGAAGAAGCAAGGGTAAATTAGGGTTCGTTTGTTTCGTTAAAAAATAATAATTCGGATAATGATCATTTGTATCTCTTAGAAAAAATGAATGAACGAAAATTATTACTATAATACTGGAAAATATTTAGATATAAATTATTGTAAGTAAAAAATTTAAGCGACATGTGTGACCATTTTTAGGAGAATATCTTCCATGTTTGTTATTTTTGGTGGAACAAATGGAGTCTTAGAAATAAAATTATATTCACGAAATTTGGTAGAACGATCTCAACTAAGCGTGAACATATTTATTAGGGGAGACGGACAAGGGGACAAAAAGTTTAATACTTGACCTCATGTTTCGATAATCTTGCAAGATTTCATGGTATTGCCGCCAAGTGTTTTCAAAGTTCAAAAATATGATAATACGGATACGTGATTTGATAGGGTGAAATTCCGCCACCATACCATTGACAAACGAAATTGGGGTTCCTTCGCATGCCGATTTCATTGTCGTCCGTATGCTCATTCTTATTATTAAAATTTCGGTCGCCCCAAAAGAAAACCCAATTCCGTTGAAAACACATAAGAGGTATTTTTTTTAAATAAATAAAAAAATAAATAAAGGGAAAGAAGGAGAGAAACTAGTCGTGGAAAACCCGTTAGAGCACGGTCCGATTTTCGGACAAGGACTGGCAATAGTAAATTAGACTGGGGGCCTTGGACTTAATCGCGAAGAGTTGGCGCAACAACGCGGAATCGAGGAGCGGAATTCACCCAACTGCCCCCAAATAAATATCTGACTCGCTGCCCAGAACAGTCAAAGTCGCGGGTACGGTCAGCTTCCCCGCCCCACTCCGGGCAGATCCGGCTGCCCAATTCACAATGTATTTCTCTAAATCCCCGCGATTAATAAACTAATCGCGATCAAAATAATCGCGATTTAATCGGAAGTCCTTGCCCCTCTCTCTCTCCCCACCTTCCTCTGTCCCTGCGAGTGTTCTCACGGAGCAGGGCACGTATATATATAGGGAGCCACTTTTGCTGGAGGCGCAATGAGCACCCCCTGGCCACCACCTCTCCTCCGTGCATAGAGGTGGAAGCTCGCCCCCACCGGCGGCGGCGACGGCGGCGGTGACGGCGGCGACGGCGGAGGGTGAAGCGAGGAGATGGGGCAGGGGCTGAGCTGCGGGGCGAGCCAGGAGCACGGGCTCTTCACCGCCGTGCAGTTTGGGGATGCGGAGATGGTGGGCGCGCTCCTGGACAGAGATGCGAGCCTCCTCCACCAGACTACTGCCTACGATCGCCAGTCCGTCCTTCATATCGCCGCTGCGAATGGCCAGATCGAGGTGATTCGTCCTGCCAAAAGTCCTTCCTTTTCGCCTCTGTCCCGTGTCGTCTTTCTGAAGTCTTTCTCTTTCTTGGTGGGCAGTGGGCACCGTGGTAGTTTAATCTGATTACATTTGTGGTTTTCTGTTGACTCGGCTCGCATTTCGTCTTCGATGAAAGTTGGGTCTTGTGAGTTTGGGTTGTGAGCTCTGGTGTGTGTTTTGTTTTTCGCAGATTCTATCCATGCTTCTGGATCGGTCCCTGAATCCTGATTTATTGAACCGGCACAAGCAGGTGAAGTTCGTATAATGTCTGCCTTTTGTTTAGTGATCTAAAGCTGTTCGATCTAGTGGGCTTTGCTTCTTCTTCCCGATCTGGGATTCACTCTTTTGTTTTCCTTCCTTCTCTGGGTTGCGATACGGTCTCAGACTCCGCTTATGTTAGCCGCAATGCATGGCAAAATCGCCTGCGTGGAAAAGCTGCTTGAAGCTGGAGCTAATGTAAGGCGAATTCTGACTCTTTCCCTTTTACTATTTTTTGGTTTGCCGAGTTGTGACGTGGATTGCTAATCGGAGATGATGTTGTTGTTAATCAGGTATTGAAGTTTGATTCGCTCAATGGAAGAACACTATGCTGCTTATTACGGTCATTCTAATTGCCTCAAAGCCATTCTTTCTGCTGCTCAATCTAGTCCAGTTGCTGTCTCTTGGTGGGTCTCTCTCTCTCTCTCTCTCTCTCTCTGGGGCTTGCCATCAGTGGATAACCTGTGGGTCATTTGATGGATTTTAGGGGATACGCACGATTTGTGAATATCAGGGACGGGGGTGCCACACTTTGCACTAGCAGCCCGTCAAAGACGGCCTGATTGTGTGCACATTCTTCTGGATAATGGAGCTCTAGTTTGCGCATCAACCGGTGGATATGGGTAATTCTTCTTTAAATTCCACGAGGGATTGATAGTTTAAGTTCTCAGCTGTCCAAGAGATTGATTTTGTTGTCTATAGGTATCCGGGAAGCACTCCTCTTCATCTGGCTGCAAGAGGATCTCTCGATTGCATTCGTAAGTTGCTGGCATGGGGTGCGGATCGTCTTCAAAGAGACGCGTCTGGGTAGAATCTCTCGCTTTCACCTTTGATTTTGCATATCCACCATCTTATTAGAATGTGACGAATGGTTGATCTTAAATGGGAAAATGATAAGAATGCCTTGAAAACGTCTTTGGAATTCACGTAAAAGTAGATTTAGGAAGAAAGTGGGAAAAAAATCATATAAAGAAAAACCTTGAAGGTAAGAGGAGGAAGGCAATTGGATTGTGTGAGTTCCTTTTGTCTCATATGTCGTGTCCTCATCTTGTAATATTTTCTAGATTCACTTAGCAAAAAAAGAAAATAAGATCTTTGTAGATTCAGCTTAGCTCTGGCAGTTTAACGGGAAAGAAGTTTCACATTCTGTTATTGTATTGACTCCATCTGAGTGTCAAATGCATCTAAAAAATTTCAGTTTCACTTGTGTCGCATTTGTTGAAGTTTACTGTTAACTTGGTTTCCTTTCTGATTCTGGGTTTCCTGATCTTCTAATGATGCAGGAGAATCCCATACATGGTTGCTTTCAAGCACAAGCATGGAGCGTGTGCCGCTCTGCTAAATCCGTCATCCGCAGAGCCGCTTGTCTGGCCATCACCTTTGAAATTCATTAGTGAGCTGGATCAAGATGCAAAACTTCTACTGCGAGCGAGCCTTGATGGAGGCAAATAAGGAGAGGAGAAAGCATTTTAAAGGGAACTATATACTTGCTTCCATCACCATCACATTCTGACGCGGGGATCGACGATGATATTTCAGAGGTACTGGTTCCTACTATAAGAACGGCAGGATTTCTGATGTCTCCCATTTGTCTTGCTCTCAGAAGTTTATTCACGTTCTTCAAGTTTGTGAACTGTAGATTGGCTTTGTTATGAGAGCATTGGTTCGTTAGCTAATCTCAGTTTCACAGACAGTAGACCAGTTTAGTGAATTAAGTTAACAAATGACTCACGACAAGTGGGAACTAAGCCTGGAGGATGTTGAGTATCTGAGATCCATTGTAACTTTCCCATGATATTTGGGACCTACGATGGAAGACTCTGCAGGTCCTGATGACAGTTAAAGAATTTGATCATGTCATTTGATGTTATCGTCTCGATTGTTTTTGATCAACTGCCAGATTGCGACCATTTGGTTTATGTAGACGCTTGGTACACTGCTGGGTTTAATGGTAGTGAAAACTCTAATGGGGCAATCTTGCATGCAGGCCAGCGACACCGAGTTATGCTGCATATGCTTCGAGCAGGTGTGCACCATTGAAGTCCAAGGCTGCGGTCACCAAATGTGTGCGCATTGCACGCTGGCTCTTTGCTGCCACAACAAGCCCAACCCCACAACCTCATCCCTAACTCCTCCAGTCTGCCCCTTTTGCCGAAGCAGCATAGCACGGTTAGCCGTTGCCAAGACCAAGGGCTTTGATGAAGCTGATCAAGAGGTTGGTGACATCAGTTCCTCAAAATTGCGAAGATCAAGGAAGTCACGGAACTTTAGCGAGGGAAGCAGCAGCTTCAAGGGCTTATCGGCCGTTGGAACATTGGGGAAGATGGGCGGCCGTGGATCTGGAAGGATCGCAGCCGATACTGAGTGGGTTGATAAGCTTTGAGACTACGAGTAGCTGTGGTCGGCGATCAAAAGATTATTTTGAAGCCAAGAGAGGGATATAAAAATGGAAATTCGAGAAATTTCTCTGTCTGCACCGGGCCGTGGTGGTATGTATAGATAGCCAAAAGAATCTGCTGCTGTTGCCAATTTGGGGAATAAGCAAGAATTGAGTTGCAGGCTTGGATTGGTAAGTTTGTCATCTCAGTTAAAAAAATTGTTGTAGTCTTTATGTTTGTACTCTAGAATGAAGCTGGATTGCTGATTTTTGAGCCTTGTTAGTTGTCTGTACTGGGAAAAGAAAAAGGAAACTATTTGATCTTTCAAAGGGAAGAAATGGTCAACATTCGTGAGCGGCTGCTACTTTAGATTGTTGGGTGTCAAAGACCTTTGGAAAGAGTCAAAAAGAATTTGTGAGACCCCCTACCTGGTCTCTCCTCTTTCCCCTTTTTAAAAAGGAAGAAAAGGGGAAAGAGTGGCAGCGATATGTAATTAGTAATACTTCTTTTATTCTTGCTCGTGTAAGAAAAGATGGAATTGGATGAAGAAAATGAAGGGGAAGTCCTGTTTAGTAGGGCATCATATCGATCTTTGCTTGTCTTGTCTCCAAACTCTGATGGGTCTCAATAATTCGGGAGAAACTTGAAAGGAGCTTCGTTCGTGGACTCAAAGATCTGACCGACGCGACGAACGGACGAATGAAAATGAATGAATCATCAAGTGGGGTGGGGCCAAGGCAAAGTGATGATTGATCTGACAAGATGTTGACGCGTGGACTGTATGGGGGTGCGTGGTTTCTCTGACAGAGACGCTGAAGCCCCCACAGGAGACGGGCCCCCGAACCGGTTGGCAGTTTGTTTCCGTGTATTTGGCGCTTATTGTAATTGGCTTCGGACCTCCATCCTATCCTATCCTATCTGAACAGGACCGACTGAGTTATGTTCCATCTTTTTATAATTGCGACTTTTCTGTGGAAATGAAATGAGAACAGGAGAGGTGGGTCACGGCCAGATTCAGGATGGGGGCCTTTTTTCTACACCGCTCCCTCACGTCGACACGCCTCTTTTGACTTTAACGTGTTCTCGGTGCCCCACGGCCCGGATTTAGGGGAAAAGCATATGAAAGATTTCGGTGCCTGAATGATTACATCACGCCCTGGCCAACGGGTAATCGTCCTTTAGGTCGGAATCAATTATTCTAACTTGAGGCATGAAGAGGGTAATTTCCTTCCTTATGGGTCTTTCTTCATGCATGACTTGGGCCCCATGGGTTGTTCAAACTCCTAGAACATGAAATTGGCATCGGAAAGATTATGACCTCTTCGTCTCGAGAACTACTTACTCGGATACGGGTCCATTGATCCCCTTTTCACGTGAAACCTACGCATGGGGAACTTGCATAACTCATGACTCTGACTGATGTGGTCCATTTGGACCAAGGGTCCAGACTAGTTACCAAGGGTCGCCAAGCCCCGCATTATTCTAACACCATCGGGATTCAAAACTTGAATTAAAGCGTGTTTAGGATCACAGGCTGAGCATGAGAAGTTTTGATCAGCCATGTGCGATAATTTCAAATCTACTGCCTAACAGTGAATCTTCGTTTCTACCGCTGATGTGATGAATCTTCCACATTTACTAACGTCAACGGAAGTAACTTTAGGTTAATATTATGAATAAATCATATCGTCAAAGAGAAAATATCGAGCAGAGTGGAATCATTGGAGACAAGAAGTAAACCAATAAATCACATAATCAAGGATTCTCATAAATGGCTCCAACGACATGAGTCTGGATGAAGAGGAACGGGTCATACACGATAAGCACAAGCAAACAAGCAAACACCCTCCACTTATCAAATCCACAACGGTATATCCCTCAGCTAATCGATTGAATATCATCCCAAGAGACGTCAAAGCACGACCGAGTCCCTGTCATTCCGTCTGACTCCTCAATAAATTCCTGCCCACTTGTCGATTTCGACGAATGAAATTACTTCTTTCATCGGGTCATGTTATGAGAGGGAGGGCAAGTTGGCAACGTGCAGACTGCGGTGGACGAGACACCAATCTCCATACGACGAATAATCCTCGTTTCCGCACGGGTTCGAAAAGGCCAGTCGTCGCGATGAATCTTCCAATGTCATTTCCCATACGCTATGAACTTTCGAAAAATACATTTGAATACTCCTCACTTTCTCCATCTCCAATAGAAGCACGCAATCTCTTGCTGATTGCGTTGAAGCCTTGTTTTTTCAATTCTAAATCTCGATTTCCTTTTCTTCTCTCCCTTTATAATAGTAAAAACAACCTATTCTTCTACACCATGTCATCTTGATCTCACTATAGTCCTATGGCTTAGTTGAGAAATTTTGATGATATAGAAGTACCGTTGGTAAAATATGCTTCGAAATTGGGTAGTACGAAAATCGGATCGAGTAAAACAACTCGGACTTTGAGCGTGATATCACTTTCTTTAAGGGATTTATTTGCCCCACAACGTTGTTAATGGTCGGCAAAAATCCTTCAGGTACAACAAAGTCTCGGATGAGAATACTAAATAATAATTATAGTATTTCTCGTGGTCTCTCTAAGAAAACAATCGAAAATTGGCTCAGCTTTTCATAAAGAAGACTTGAAAAATGACCACATTTCTTTCCGAAAATGACAAGTATATATATGAAACAATCTTGCAACTCTTCGTGAAAATTGTGAACAAACACGTCTTTAGAAAATTGTTCGGATAAACAAATGCGACTCTTCGGAAGAAGTCGAAAAACAAACAATTGCAATCCTTCGGAAAAATTAAAACCGAATAAGTAATTTTCCAAAGGTTGTCTTGTAAAGACACAAATAAAATTCGAATAATTTTTTTTAAATAAAATTTCAAATTTTCATTTATATTTCATTTCCGAAATTCTCAAATTAAAAGACAACCTTTGAACTAAATAAAAAAAAATAGCAAGGGATTAATGCTAATTAAACCGCTAAGTGCTAAGTGCTAAGTGCTAAGTGCGCCAAAATCGCACCACACGCGGGTATGGTGGGGTCTAGCTCCACTAATCACTCCTTTAACTACAAAGGAAATCCCACATTTTTAAATTGACTCTTCTTGCTCCCACACTTTCTATGTGGGACAAAGTAAAAGCACTCATTTTGTTTTAACAAACAAAATTCCAACAATCCCCACTTTGTTTATAAAACAAAGATTTCAAAATAAAATTAAAAAAAAAAATCATACAGCCAAAGTTTCGTAAGATTAATATACATACATAAAGGTCTATTTCGAGTTAAACCTTTACTTAGTGCAAGTATATCAAAGCTCTATCAAAGTGACAAGTAGCTCGGCTTTAAACTTGTACTTTTATGTAATAGAACCGACATACCACACATATACTAACCTCTTGTTTCAGCGAGAATTTCTATATTACTTCGCACTATTATGGCCTTGTGCTTGATCCTGTTTCATGAGTTCTCTAGAAAGCAACCTCACTTTCGTAGAAGCGGCACCACTTGTAAGCTCATATAGGTAGTATCTATCATGTGTTTCGTTACTATCAATACATTACAAACTTGTATCATACTTCATTAAGAATTCAATTCAGCCTACAAACGCAGACAATACGACTTCTCATATCATGGCTATGTTAGTATCAAACAATCACATTCAATAACTTGTTCTTACCCATTAAAGGTCGGGTTACCATTATTGGTGATTTCAATTAAAGGGTTTCAGCCCCATTTCTTGTGAGGTCGTTATTACCATATGTCTTGGTAAAGCCTTCGTCAAAGGATCGGCAAGATTTTTACTTGACCTCACATAGATAATTGTTATGGTACCATCTTTAATCAATTGTCTCACATATTCATCTCTTAGACTAATGTGTCTAGACTTACTATTATATGTGCTACTATAGGCTCTTGCCAAAGTGGCGACTATCACATGGATAGAAATATGAGGCATAGGACTAGGCCATAATTTGATATCCAACAACAAATTTCTAATCCATTCAGCCTCTTTCCCATCGCCAAAAGCAATAAATTCAGATTCCATTATTGAGTGAGTTATACATGTCTCTTGTTTCTTGCTGCCCAAGATACAACACCTCCAGCTAGTGTGAAGATCCATCCGAAGTGGAACTCTCATCTCCCACACTTGTAATCCAACTAGCATCGGCATATCCTTCTAATACAGCCGATAATTATTGTAGAACAATCCTAAATTTTTAGTTCTCTTAAGATAACCAAAAATTCTAGTAATAGCTCTCCAATGTTCGTACTTGGATTACTTGTATACTACTCAACTTGCATACAGAATAAGCAATATCGGGTCTAGTACAATGCATCGCATACATTAAAGACCCTATAGCACTTGCATATTCTAGTTGTGCCACTCTACCAATATTATAATTTAATTTAATACTAGAATCAAATGGAGTACTTATTTCTTTAAAACCAAGATGTTGAAATTTATTTAATAATTTTTCAACATAACTACATTGGCTTAAAGAATAACCCCCACTATTTTTCTTAACTTTAATACCTAAGATAGTATCTACTTCACCCAAATCCTTCATTTTAAACATGGAAATTAGATACTTCTTAGTTTCATTAACTCCGACCATATTCGTTCCAAATATAAGCATATCATCAACATACAAGCACACTAAGACATCATAGTCTTTAGTGAATTTAGAGTATATACACCTATCGGCACTATTATTGATGAAACCATTTGACAATATGACCGAATTAAACTTTTCATGCCATCGCTTAGGAGCTTGCTTAAGTCCATAAAGAGACTTAATCAATTTACATACTTTTCTTTCATTTCCAGGAATAACAAAACCCTTCGGTTGTTTCATGTAAATCTCCTAATTTAAGTCTCCATTTAAGAAAGCAGTTTTAACATCCATTTGATGAACACAAAGATCATAAATGGAAGCTAGAGCAAAAAGAACTCGAATGGAAGTTATACGTGCAGTTATACGTGCAACAGGAATATATGTATCAAAATAATCTATTCATTCTTTTTGTCTATATCCCTTAACTACAAGCCTAGCTTTAAAAGCTTGAATAGAACTATCATAATGATATTTTCTCCTAAAAACTCATTTGCATCTAATAGGTTTTGATCATTTCGTAAATCTACTAATACCCAAGTATTATTGGACATAATTGAGTCCATTTCATTATTCACAGCTTCTTTCCAAAAAGCATCTCTAGAAGACATAGCATCATCAAAGCTTCCAAGATCATCTTCTAAATTTAACACTAAAGGGTATTTATTTACCACATTATTATCTCCATCTCATTCAACAAGAAAAACATGAGTAATAAAATCAGGACCTAAGTCTTTTATTTTCCTAACTCTAGTACTTCTCCTTAGTTCAATCATGTCTTTAGAATTCGTTTCTTTCTCTTGAAAATCACTTTGAGTTTCCCTAAATCTTGAATTATTTTCAATCATTTCAAAACTTGTAAAACATTTATTCTCAAAGAATTCGACGTCTCTCGATTCTACTATGACATTAGACTCTAAATCAAGAAGCCTAAGCTTTACTATTTTCAGCATACCCTACGAAGACACTTTTGATAGCTCTAGGACCGAGCTTTGTTCTCTTAGGATCTGGAGCTCGGTAGTATGGTAAACACTCCCACACTTTAAGATATGACAAATTTGGCTTTCTACCTTTTCATATTTCATAAGGGGTTATGTCATTTTTCTTGGAAGGCATATTTTCTATGTGGAAAAGTAAGCAGCTTTATTTTGTTTTAACAAACAAAATTCCAACAAGTACTGCCACATAAAATTCTATACAAAATCCAATAATTTCTTTTTGGATGTAAATGGTTCAACATGCATGATATGACCTAATTGTATTGACATTTTTATCTCCGTGCATTAGATTAGGGGTGTCAGAAACCGAATCGAAAAATGAACCGAACCGAACCAAAAAATTCGGTTTTTTCGGTTCGGTTTGGTTTTCGGTTCGGTTCCCGTGAAAAACCAATATCTTTTAATTGGTTCGGTTTTATTGGCGAACCAAATCGAACCAAAACCGATAAAATCAAATCTTCGGTTTTATTCTCTCCTGACGAGGCCTCTCCTCTTGTGTCTCATCTTGGTCGCTTGGACGTGCAACGGCGACGGCGATCACTTAGGTGCGGCGGAGGAAGCTACGTGGTGCCGTCGCTCGGAGGGAGGAGCTGCAGTCGCAGGACGGGTGAGTGGTGGCGCGACCTGCAGCGTCGGGCTCGCGGGTCGTGAGGCGAGCTCGCGGGTGAGGTGACCGGCCGGGATTTGCTGGCGTCGGGTTGCAGGCGGAGACGCTCGGAGGCGGCGCGTTGCGGCATGGCCGAGCGGGCAATGGCGGAGGCGATCGGGCGACAGGCTGCACATCGCGGGCGAGACCGACGAAGCGGCGGTGATCGGCCGCTAGGCTGCCTGTGCTGGGCTTGCGAACGGTGGACGCGGGCAGCGAGAGCGGGGGGAAGAAGATGAACAGTGTTCCGATTTTTCCCTCTGCTGGCCTGTCCTTCACGTCCCTTCCCTCTCTGTCTCTTCTCTACAGTTGTTGCTGACAGGATTGCCGAGAAGAGAACTTGCTGTACAGCTTTTCTTTGACTTTTCCCTATAAAGCTGTTTTTCTCTTTTGTTTTTGTGTTGCTTTTTCAAAAGAACGAACAGAAGCCCCGATTTCCAAAACCGAAAACCGAAAACTCAAAACCAAAAACGACAAAACCGAATCGAACCAAAAATTCGGTTCGGTTCGGTTCACCCTACGGTTCGGTTCGGTTTTTTGAAAACCGAACCGAACCGAACCGTTGACACTACATTAGATGACGACTTTGTTGGAAGATATTTCAATCGAGAAATGGCGGAATGCCTTCTAAAGATATATAGTGCGAGCGTTAAACAAGCACTATCCTCGTATGTCACCAGAATAATTCTAAGAATAATTCTAGATGCACAAAAACTGATTTATGAATTTGATGAAAGATGGTATGTACGTGGAGATTCCACCAACACCATGTGTAAGAGCATTTCTGCGGATAGAAAAGGAACACCGTTACTTCAAGCAAATGTTCATGGCAACTCTCACATCAGTCCACGGACGGTACAGGTACTTCGAAAGGAAAGAAGCAAGCCCTCGTATTGTATCTTGGGAACGGAGCAACGCTAGATATTTTGCCAAAAGAAAGTCCAAAGAGAAAAAGGGTGAGTGCAGGGCCAATTATGACGCTCACCCGGCCAAAATCTCCTCTGTTTCCCCAAGAACATAATTGATTGATTGATCTTTTCTAGGTAGACGAAGAAGATGACCAGTGAGGGTTAACTGGTACTGCCTCATGTTCAGGTACCACGTGTTTGGACGGTGCGTCGTCAGTCAATTTCCTCAGCACTGTCTAGTCTGTGTCCCATGATGAACTGCTTTTGTAGTACCTCGTACAGATGTTCTCTTTTAATCCTGATGCCATGCGACTCTCTTTACAGCGCTTATTGACAGGAGTAGCGCAAACCTAAGTTCTTATTTGAGCCCACAAATTATGGACCTTCGGCTTTAAAATGCCATTGGAGGCCCGGCAAGAGACCGATGGTTAAGTCCATCGAGAGGTGCTGGGCAGAAATCCGAATGCTTTTGAGAGAGCAAATGGGCCTGACGCATGAAGAAGGTTTTCTATGTCTCCCGCATCATTGTGTCCGTCTGATAAAAGTGCCGTTTGATAACGATTTTGTTAAACAATTTCTTTATCAAAAATGATTTTTTTTTTATTTTAGAATAATTTCAAGTATTTTTAAGCCAGTGTTTTAGCATGCAAAATTTCATTAGAATGAATTGCATTGATTATGCTCAAAATTTCTACTTCAAATCATTTTTTAGTTTTTAAATAATTTTATTATTTTATTATTTTTCTTATTTTCTTTTTTCCTATCTCTCTCCTATTCTTCTTCTTGGCGTGACTAGACGAGGGCCGACGACCTCATCGGAGCATCGCTAGCCCTCTGAGATCGGCCCTTGTTGGCCGAGCCTCGCAAGGGTTTGGCTTGCCTCGAGCTCAGAATCGGTTGTCGGCGGCCGTGACGATGGGCAGTGGACGGCAATCGCGGCGGTGGATGAAGAAGAAAAAAAGGGAAGAAGAAGAAGAAGAGGAGAAAATATGGGCTTGATTCTAGAATTGTTCTCCAACAAAAAATCAACTTTTTATTAATTTTTGATTATGTTCCAAATCTACTTCCGAGAAAAAAAGAAATTTGTTCTGAGAAAAATTTTACCAAAACACGATTCGTCTCAAAATTACTCCCGTAAACAAAATAATAGAATTTGGCACTGTTTGGCTGGTTACCAAACAAGCCCTAAAAGATCTACAATCTCGATTAATTTCTTCCCCATGTTAGCATGTACCATGTAGTGGATGTATGCGTTACTTTGTCATAACACATTCAAGTCGATCGATTCGGTGAAGAATTTGATGTTCTGGGTCTCAAACAAGACATATAGCGCAAAATGGTTTCCTAAAAAGTTACCGTCTGCTGCCTAGACGGGTCAAGTTCATGATACGTATTATGGAGCAACGGAAACCACGTTGGTAATTTGTTCAAAACAAAACGTAAAAGAAAAACATACTTTGCAATGCTTGTTCAACATCCTCTAAACACCGTAGCATCTGAAAAAATTGAGTTGATTTAACGTATTTACTGAATACCGGTCATGGTTCATAAATATGACCAAATTTAATGGTCCAGGACCACCGAATGATGGACAAACCTGTCAAGCCACAATGCCTCGATCATTTCTATAGCTATAGCTCGAATGCTATGACACCATCATAAATCTTCTTAAAGAGATCCTGCAACTGCGTGTATGCTGAAGTTTAACTCTAGACAGGTTGGCGAATTGGATCGTCGGCCACTTCTCAGCCAGTTTCTGCGAGTCTGCGACTCATTAATGGTTGTTATGGTGTCTTTGAGCGCGTGCACGTGTTTGTATTTTTGTGTAAAGACTCTTGAATCAACTAGTTAAACCAATGCGCCTAACCTTCCGCACAAGCCTGGGTAGAACTAACTGTTCAGTTATCTTTTCTTCTTCTGCTCTTTCCAGTTTCAAGTGCACTTGGTATGTCCTTTATCCACTTCATCACGCCATGGACCAACAATAAAATTGCAGGAGATCAAAGGGGTCGCGAAGTATATTGTGCAGATTCTTGGATATAGGAATGCCTCTTTGCTCGCTGCTCAATACATGACATGTCTGTTGCGAAGTATATTGCCGAGGGTCGGTTTTCGTTTTCTAGTTGACCAATGTGAATTCTACGTGCACGGTGCAGTATATGAAGTACATGCAGTTTATAGCTAAATCTGTACGTACATGTAAATCGAGACTGAATGGGGTTCGAGTAATTAAGTCGGTTATAATTTACCGGTTCGAAAGGAGAACAATCAATCAATGCTTGACATCCGTGCACCTGCAAGGCTAAAATCTTCAATGCCTATGAATTGTCTACAAGCGCTGATGCACGCATTAAGTTAGTGAAGATGATCCATAAGCGAACTGAGGAAAACGTCGATCCGTGTGGGGACTCGTTTCGATCATAAGAAACCAAATTGTATGTCGTATTGCACTAACTAAAGGAATGAGTTGAGTTGTCCTCGGCTCACTCCTTGCACAGCTCAGTTCAAGATCTTCAAAATCTTGTAACTAGTCACGCCACAATCCACCGCACGCTTATAACAATGGAAAGACAAAACTGATCTCCTGTATTGCCATGATCCATATCTTTCCTAATTTAATCATGCCATTCAAAGAAGAACTCATACTTCGCGGGTCGGTGCTGCATCCCCTTCCTTGGGTCTCCGGTTTATCTTCCCGCCAAAATTCGTCGACAGAGGAGGTGCGAGGAAGACTGAATCTCGCTCGACAGATCGAGCAAGACTCGCCGGCACTTGGCCGGCGCTTTGGGTGGCGTCTTCGAGTCGAGAATCTCTTCTGACCTGCGCTTCCTCGGCGCCGGCGGGCACTCGGCAAGCGGCGGTATCTTGCTCTCCGCGGACGTAGGAGTCTTGAAGCCACTGTCGTCATCTTCTCCGTCCACCTTGAATTCTTCGCCGACGCTAGACGGCAGCTTGATCACCAAGGAGGGCACATCGATCACGACGGGATTGCGCCCGGGGGTTCGTTCCATCCTCAGGAGGCGCAGTTTCCGAGGAGTTGGAGGAGGGTCTCGCGCCGTCCAGATCGCCCTCGGGAAGACCAGAAGACACTTGGGAAGTGGACATGCCCGCGGATGGGGGAAGATCTTCTCGAAGTGCGTGAAAAAGGGAGAAAAGGAAACAAGAAAAGGACGCTTTGAGAGAGCGAGAATGGCCAAAGAAGGCGGAAGCGAAGGAAGGGGAAGACGGGGTTGACAGGGAAATAGTAAGAGGGGTCTTGCAGTGCAGGGAGGTGGGAAAGAGAATCATCACATCACCCACATTCTTCCTTCTTTGGACTTTACCCACTTATGAAGCTATAATCGAGAGGGAGAGGGGGGCCATAGATACAGGTCCACCATGAGAGAAGGATCCGATGCAGGTATATCAGGGAACTTCCTACCTAAGCTTTTTATACGGATCTCAAGTGTATCTCGATCTTCAGGTTTAGGGTTTGGGATAGTTTGGAGTTTGGCCATCGCTAGGTACGGTCGTATAATGATATAGTTGCGGAAAGGGAAACCTTATATTAGGAGACATAACTAAAAGAATTCCACAATATCTTCTATTTGGTGGAGAAACAAAGAAATTTTGCACGAAAATTTTTTGTGGATTGACATGAAAGTACTCAATATTACATCACGCACCTAATGGGTTAACTAGTTGTGAAGTGTCAAGTCGTGTGATATTCAATATTTAATTTACATGTTATTTCCTCCGGCATCTGTATATAGTCATTATTTTGCTCGAGCCAAATATGCCAGTTGAGTCTTTTTTTTTTTTCCCTCAAGATATCGGAGGCGCTCCTATCGAGACTAATGCTAAATTGAGTGACACGGATGAGACTCCACACTCGAGATGTGATTCAAACACACAAATCTGGATGATAGAATAATAGATACGAAGTATTTGTACGTAGAGACATATTAATTTCAAGGCTCTAATTGTAGATTAGATATGGCAATCGAGACTTGAATCGCTTGTCCTAGAGAAATAAGACACGCTCACATGTCCCCCGTCTAAAGTTGAATCAATGCCCCCGTGAGCCAAGCTGGGGACCCAATTGGGATTGCTTGGATGTTACACCTTCACAGACATTATGAAGATCTATTAACGACGGAGGACCACAAGCTTGTTGACTCACTTTTCAGCATACTTTCGTCCTATTATCTTTTCACGAATTGAAAGAAGACTAGGAGCAAGAGAGAAGAAGGGAAGAATGGTAAAAGGAAGAGAATTTGGGAGAATTTCTCTGTGTTCTATTCGATTCCTTTACTGCGTACAAAACATGTAAATATAGTACAGAGGTGTACAAAAGAAAGGAAAATATATTCAATGAATCAATCTAATATTTGATTAATCCAATCTAATCCTTTATTAATTTAACGAATCAATCTCAATTAGTAAAGATTTGGTGCAGCTCGAGCATATCTTCCAACACTCCCTCTCAAGCGATGGCTTATAGATGTCAAAGACGTCTACTTGCTCTAATAGATATGCGTGTTGTTTCGACAAAGAGGTTTGGTGATTACATTTGCAGGTTGTTCTATGGTTCCAATTCCTCTTATTTCAATCACTCTTGAATTTTGTCTTGAGTGAAATGGAAATCCTTTTTTATATAAATGGTTTTCCAAAAATGGGTGATCAAAAGATTGAATCACTATGCATATCTTGGTAGGTGTTACTTTTGGTGGTTTTGATTTTGGCTCATCTTCCTATTCTATTGATTAGAAGCATGTAGCAGCACCACACCGGTCTCGAATCGATTCGAAGTGAAAAAAGAAAAGTACCTTATCCCCCTCCCTTTCCTTTCCCGCATTTCTAGGGGCCTCGTCCTCACCCTATTCATATGCCAATAAAGGACTACACCTATAGTTGATCACATCGATTCAATAGCTTCCAAAAAAAAAAAAAAAGATTCGAATAGAAGGAAACACCAATATTAAAAAAATGAAAAAAAGGTGTTTTATCGATTAAGATGGGAATCGTCTTTTCGTCACATCGCGTATAACGGGAATCGAAAAATTCTTCCACTACCCTATTTCTGTCTTTATAGTCCATTCGTTAAGGTCAACTGTCTATTTGCATAGCATCAATTTTCACCAAAAACAAGATTCGACTTGCATGTTGTTTTGTTCTTTCATGCACCATGGGATTTGTTGCAAGTTTGAGAGCCGCATCATTGTCACAAAACAATTTTGTTGGTCCCTTCACTTGTATTCCTATGTCCTGAAGTAAGTCTCGTATCTAGACTATCTTGCAAGTGGTCTTTTCCATGGTTTGGTATTCCGCTTTAGCTGAGGATAGTGAGATAGTTGCTTGTTTCTTTGTCTTCCATGAAAGTAGAGATTCTCGGCTTAATGCGAAACTAGTGATGGATTTTTGACTCATGGGACAAGTTGCATAGTCTCGTATCACAATAAGTTGTCTTCTCCATGTTACATTTTCTGAGAGAATAATCCCAAGTCCTAGGCCTTTTTCAAGTATTTTACAACCTTGAGTAGTATTCATATGAGATTGTTTTTGATTGTGCATAAACCGCTCATCTATATTGCATAACATATATTAGGTAGGGTCATAGTTAAGTATATGAGTTTCCCAACGAGCTTTTGATAACTTGACGGATCTCTAAGTATAGGATCTTCATTTTGAGATGACCTTGTATCATGTTCTATTGTAGTTAATATGATGTTTTGCTCGATTGGAATAACGGCGGTTTGCATCATAATAATGCGGCTTTTGATATGATTTTCAATATAAATTTCAGCTAGCTAAGATTCCTTGGTCAAATCAACGTTCAATTTCAAGAAAATACTTCGTGATCCCAAGTACTTAATAGGAATGTGGAGTTCAAATACTACTTTAAGGTTCCCTATGGCAGCTTTGTCGTTCCCTATAATGAGAATGTCATCAACATATATCATCATGTAAATAGATGATATACCTTTTGTCCACGTGAATGAATAGGGTGTGATCATACACGGATTGCTTGAAACTTGCTATTGTGAGAGCATGAGCAAACTTGGCGTACCACTACCCGAGCTTGTTTGAGGTCATATAGGGATTTACGGAGACGACATACTTTATTCTCCCCGTCTTCGTAAACCCCGAGGAATATCCATATAGATTTTTTCATTGGTCCCCATAAAGAAATGCATTGTGTACGTCCATTTGGTGTAGTGGCCAATCGCGGAGTGTAGCTACTAACAAGAAAGAACGAAGTCATATCTTTGGCTACCGGAGAGAATGTTTTATGGTAGTCAAAACCTTATAAATCCCTTAGCTACTAATTGAGCCTTGTATCATTGAATTGGCCCATTGGATAAGAATCTACAACTTACTAGAACGCCCTTGTTAACGATCCTTTACTCCGACAAACATCTAGGGTTCCTCGAACAATGTGATATCCCACATCGGGTAAATCCTAACCCTTCCCCTCTTACTAAGACTACAGAATGTTCTTGTGAATTATGGCCAATAGGCATATAGGTAGTGATTTCAAATCCGTAGATTAATCATACTCGACAACTTTACGTTTGATTTTTTGGGGTGATAGTGGAAAAGTTGGAGATAAGTCACCCTTCTGCCACTCTAAATTGTACATGAGATTTTTACCTCATATGGCTCCTCGACAAATTCTTTCAAAGTCATTGGGTCATTTTCCTCGTTCGAGAATTTCATCCCTTCTTCCACTCCGTCTCGAAGAGTAACTAGGACCAATTCAGTTACGTTTTCATGTTCCAATGTTCAATCATTACCTTTCGTTTCCTTACCCTTTCCTATATTTTATTGTCCTAGTGGATACTTTGGGAATTATACTAAGCGATCCATCTCACACGAGCCTTATTCTATCCATTTCTTTTAGAAAAGTCACTCATTTGCAGCCAATTGGTTTTCAATTTAGGTGGCGTCACAAGCTCCCATGTCTGATTTTCTATTGAAGCCCGCAATTCAGCCTTCATAGCTTTCGCGATCATGGATCAATAGATGCTTCATCATAATTAGGTGGTTCTTGCTCTTTCGAGATATGGCTAATGCAACATCTATGTTCTGTAGAGAGTTGATGGAAGGAAACATGAGATTATATAGGATAAGGGATACCTAGAGCATTGAGTGTTTTACAAACGTAATCCTTGGTCCATGTTGGTGGACGGGAGATTGGACTTGATTGTCATGGAGGATCCTGTTGTGGTAAAGATGATAATGATTCTTCCACAGTGGCATCCGCGAAGAACTAGAGACTTCTTCAATGGGCATAATATTGGAAGATAGTTCCTCAGTTGTTGCTAGAGTAGAAACCTCATCCAAAGTTGGACCGACATTGGAGTGAAATTCAAAGTCTCCTGAGGTGTAAGTATATATTCAAAATCAAGATAATAGTTCCTCGTATAAGAAACAACATGACATATCCATAGTATCTAGATCTTTCTTTGAGAACCGTCTACAAAGAATGGAAATACTTCTTCATGAAAAACATCTCCACTTATGAAGAATTCACCAATAAAAATTTCAAGGAGACAATATCCTTTTTGTAAATTCGGGTAGCCCATGAATACACAACGTCGGGCGCGGGATCCATCTTGTCTTGAGGACCCATTGTGGTAGCATAACATAAACAAGCAAACACTATTAAGTGTTCCAGCTCTGTTTCTTCCCATAGCAAGTTCAAATGGAGTTCGTTCACCAAGAATTCGAGTGGGCATATGATTTATTAGATAAGCTGCCGTGATCACACAATCACCACAAAAGTCGCTTGGAATTTTAGTCCACATGCTACTTCCAAAAGATTGCAATGCTTACTTTCCACCACTATTCTATCGTGGGGGTATAGGTGCATAAGAGAATAAGGGAAGAATGGTAAAAAGGAAGAGAAAACTTTGGGAGAATTTCTTTACTGTGTACAAAAGAAAGGAAAATATATTCAATGAATCAATCTAATATTTGATTAATCCAATCTAATCTTTGATTAATTTAATGAATCAATCTCAATCTGCAAAGATTTCATCCAGCTCGACCATATCTTCCAACATGAATCACGTCTCTCTCCCCCGTGATCTTCTTATATTTGTGATCTGCTTCGGACATCATAATCTAAGCCATATCATTGCGGAACTTAACTTTTATATTGTGAAGGATTCGTTGATGTTGAAACCACGACAGAAAAGGATTTTCTGTACATACGTGAAATTGTCAAATTAGATGTTCACTGTTACCGCGTTGATTTCAGACGATGACGCGTTCTTGGGATGTTTGTCTCGCGATTGTCTTGGAGCTGCCGGCCTCTGATGTATGAATTTTGAGGGTTAGACAAGAAGAGGTGAAGATGGGTACAGAATGATGGAGGCGGCCCTCCCTCCCCCACTTTTTCACTCCTTGATAATGAAACGCATCGGTGGTTAAAAGGGCATAAAGGTGGGCGGGGGAGATGAAAAGGAAAGAGTTGAGGACACAAACACTCACGCGCACAAACTCCCATGGCAAAAATTGTCTGTGCTGCCTCTTCATGCTCGATGAAAGCTTAATGATTTCGGTCCCCCTTGAATTGGGGGCCAATCATGCCCAATGATCACCACCAACAGTCATCTCGGCACTTGCCGTATGCTTCACTTCATGTCCTTCCCGCTTCTTCCGCTCCCCCACTCAAACACGCCTGCATATAGCGACCTAATTCCTGAATATAGCCTACTCAATCAATGGACATTAAAGGTGAATAGTTTTGACTTCATATTGAAATCTATTCATATTGAAATCTATTCATTGAAATAGACTCCTCATTTTTTTAAACTTTGGAATCTACGAAGCACGCTCACCCCCGACGGACACGCGCTAATTCCCAGCGAAGTCAACGCCGCACAGTGTTTTGGGCGGTCGAGGCTCGGTTCGTCGACCTTCGTTACGTATGGACCGGACAAAGGCAAGATACCCTCTCGGAACGGACGGATATTCCCGGGCGGTGGGCCCCGCGCCCATGCGTAGTGCGCTCCTGATCGTGTACGGTCGTAGAGGTCGGAGCTGCCGTTGACGTCTCGGGGCCGATTTTTCTCGATTTCAAAGCCATAGATTGCTTTCGAGGTGTGCAGAGGTGAAACGCCGCCACGTGGCATTCCCCTCCTTATTTTATTCATTATGAAATAAGGGACGGGTGACGAGTGCGTTCGCGCCTGCTTGACATGGCAGCACCTTGTTAGCGTTTTCTGAGACATCCCTCTCTTGTTTTCAACAAAGACGGGCGGGGGCAGTTGCTGTCTCAATGCAGGTGGACCCCGCGATGGGGTTTAGACGGGAGCGGGACGCGGTGAAAATTTATGGTGACGTTTATTTCAAGGTAACCTTAAATATGGAGAATGTTTTGTGAAATTTAATCCCATGCATCGCTTACGAAACTAAATTAATTAATAATATTTTCATCACCTATGAAAATAGTCGATGATAAATTGTTATCTATTATGAAAATTATTCACTAATTTTTCTAAGCCATATAATTAATTAAATTTTGGAAGGAGAAGGAAGACAAGTTGGCGCGGGCCAAGCCAAAGAGAAAAAGAAGAGAGGCGGGCCAGGCCAAGGTCCGATTCGGCCCGACCCAGCCTCTCTCATTTTTTAAAATTATTAATAATAATTTTTTTATATTTTTAAAAATTATGCATTTGAAGAAAAGAAAAGTTAGGTGTCAACATTGGCACTCATAAGCTATACCTTTTAATATGCAAAAGGAAAATCTAGATAATAATCGCAAGAAAGATTCAACAAAATAACAATGAAAAGAAAGTGAGAGAAATTGCATGCGTCTCCTGTGTATCCAAAGAGCAGCTTTCATCGTGAAGAATAGCCATTAGAGGCTGGTCCCACAATTGGTGGCACAAGCAAGAGATTTCAATTTATGACGTACTCCCAGTTTTTAAATGACCAGCAAAGAGAAAACTGACATCCTTGATCGTTTGTCTAGATATTGTAATTGAGCAAGTAATGACATCTTATCTGAAGTTGGAGTTCTTAGAATGAAACTCTTGGTTTTTCACCCAAAGTAACTTCAAGAGGATTGTTGTGTATATGCGAAGTTAATGTATCGAGGATTCCCGACAATAGGAGTTTTTTTTTGCAGACTTTTCTTCAATTTCATCTCTTTTATCTAGTTGAATTCTTTGTCAAGAATTCTTTTGCCTCTTTTGATACTACTGTCATTTTGTATTTTCTTTTATGAATGATAAGCTTGTTTATTATTGTTGTGTTCATTTTCATTTTTTAACTAAAAATGAAAAATAAAATAAAAGGAACTTGTTAGACCCTAGAACCTATGATGAGTAGGTTACATTCCAAGTAAACATATAGGAAGATTTAAGTTTTTAGGCATAACCTATAAGGAATTTGGAATTGCTCACTCCTAACGGAGAGGGCGAAGTAAATGGGTGGGGAGACTTTTTGGGTCGAAAATAAAACATTGAAATAATTTTATTTTTGGAGGGTGGGGGTTTGGTCAAAAAATAAATAAATGAGATTAAAAAGTGATTTCAAAAAATAAAAATATTGAATGTTAAATAATAATAAATTTGATCATTATAAAATATCATAAATTTATTTAAATAAGTTCATTCTAATCTCTCGTTAATTATTAGTTTCATCAATAATTTTTGTTAAGGTTAGCTTTTTATTTATTTATTTATAAATTTGAATCATGTTAATTAAAAATATTCATTTAATATATGCTTAATTTTTATTTTTTAAAATGATGCGGCGTGTCGTAATCGCGTATTTGTATGTCCATGTCAATACTACTTAGCTGACGACTGTGTTTGCGCCAGCTTCACATGGGAACTTATTGTTAACGTTTTCTGAGACATCCTCTCTTCTTTTCAACAAAGATGAGCGTGGGTAGTCATTGTCTCAATGCTGGTAGACCCCGATTCGGTTTAGACGGGAGGGGGACACGGTGAAAATTTATGGTGACGCTTATTTCAAGAAAACCTTAATATGGAGAATATTTTGTGAAAATTAACTTCTGCATCGCTTACAAAACTGAATTAATTAATAATAATTTCATCACCTATGAGAATAATCAATGATAAATTGTTATCTATGATGAAAACGTTTTTATTCAGTATTTTTCTAAGCTATATAATTAATTAAATTTTGAAAAATGCTTTTAAATCTTGATTTTCGTCAAAACAAAAGCATCCTCAATATCTAAATTTTTTTTTTGAAGAAAATTGTCAAATTGCCTTTGCATCGAGATAATGTTAATCAAAGCCCAAAGTCACATGTTAAATACCTTACAGTTTATCATATGATTCATTCCTCATATCATGGAAAATCAGTAATTTTAGAAGTTGTGACATCTTTAATTATTAAGTTGGCCTGACAATTGGCTTGGGCAATGTTAGACGAGAGCCCTTTAATTTTCGGAACAGATGATTAAACCTCGAAGGTTGGTAGCCAGAGTTAGCTGGTCTTGGTGATCTTCTTTTCTTTTTCTTTTTTCTCAATCGTGTATTTAATCGCTAAAAGGAATTGTGATCTTAGGGAGTTTTCCACAAAGTTGCAGCGTTGATTACGTTTTATTTTTTTGGGTCAAAAGTGTTGATTGGTTTTGACTGTCGGTATCTCGATGACGTTCTAAATAATGAATAACCACAGAAAACAACGTAACCTAACTTGTCGCTAAGTCTAACCTAGCACCGAATGTGCATTATCAAAAGGAGTATCAAGTGGTCCTATTTGTCTCATTCCAGCAAAATTGCTCTCCACACGTCATTCAAATGTTGACTGTGGAAGGTTATTCTATCCTAAAGGAAGATTCCTAAGGAATAACGATTGGAAAAATATTTTATCAAATGATTATCAATGTCCCTTAAAAATTAGTCAATAAATTATTTTTTATTATCAGTAATAATTTAGGATTAAATATATTCGTGAATAATAAAAATATTTCTAGTTGATTCATTTTTGTAAGAGATATTAATGATATTTTTGACAAAACATTTTTAAATTTTCGTAACAAACTCACCTGAAAATATGTGACTTTTTTTCTTCCTATTTTCATATGATCTGCGTTTAAAACGGGTTTAGGACAAAAGGCACGGTCGAGGAAGAATGCCGCCTAGGAAAGCCGCCTCAACTGCTCCCGCCTTTTCCTCTTCCTTTCTTCACGACTATATATTATAAAGTCATTTAAATAAAGCAGTGAAATGGGGAAAAGGAAAGTCTCGATGCCGTTTCTGCCTTTTGACAATAATTAGCGGCCATTTTATTTATTTATTTTTTATCTTAAGGGCAAAAAATACTGTGCTAGTGTGTTCAGGTAACCGTGATGTCAGGCTGGAGTATGCAATGGGAAAACGCTCGTCATCTTTGGACGGCGAGCGAAGCAGAAAATGTGGAAAATGAAAATCGTAAGAAATATGGACCAACTTGTAATTACCTTCTTCTTTTTTTTTTTTTTTTTTTGTCGATCTCAAATTCCATGCCTATTTATTAGACCCATCAAAAAGTGAATCGAATCGAAAGATGATCCAACTCAAATTGGCAAGTTTCTATATTAAGACAAATTTAGTGACTTATGATACTTGACCAAACTCATATTACTAAAGTATTTTCATATTTAATCCTACATGAGAAAAAGCCCAAGTGATACGAGATAGAGTGAAGATAGAGTCATAGATGTGAGTTTTGTATAAATAAGTTGTGAACTTATTTAACACGTATATTATTTTGGGTCTTCACATTTTTAAACCCATTTATAATCTATTTCCTAAAAATTGGTCTATAAGGGTGCATTTGGCGAGAATAATTTTTGTTTAATTTTTTAAAATTCTGTTTTGTAGACAAGTTTTTGAGCATTTGAAGTTGTTTAGTAATTACTCAATATTTCTATTTCCGAATAAAAATGTGTTTGGCATAACCCTTAAATTTTTTTGTGAATTAAAGTTTCTTGTAATTTTTAATACTTTTATTATATAAATTTATTATATTTTTAAATTTATTATATAATCTTATCTTATTTTTTAATATAATTTTATGCTTAATTTTATTCTATTTTTTAAAATTTCTTTAATTCTTTTGATAATTTTATTTGCTATTTTAATAATTTTATTATATTTTTGAGACCAATTAAAGAAGAAGAAGAAGAGAAAAGAAAAAAAGAAAGAAACATAATTTTTACTTAATTCTAGAATTGTTCAAAATAAAAAGAAGTAACTATTTTTTATTTATTGATTTTGTTCCAAATCTATTTTTGAGAATAAAAAGTTACCAAACGAATTTTATTTTTATTTTTATTGGTTTCGAGGAACAAAATAGTAGAATCGTATACCATTTAATATGTTACCAATCAGCCCTAAGCCGTTATGATAAATTTACCATTTAAGATTTCGGTTGCAATTATGTTTTCTTCTCAATTATTATCACATATCGAAAATAACCCTGGGTATCAAAATTGCTTTCCCACTATTCAACCAAGAAAATGTCCCATAAAAGAAGAAGAAGAAGAAGAAACCGTGAAATCTGTTATTTAATGTACTAGCAAGAACAATGAAAAGAATACCTGCCTCTATTTCCCACTTGTTTCTCAAAATCGACATAATAGGCTTTTACATTACCAATTGCTTTACTAACCATTTCATCGCAAAGAATAAAATTAATATCGCACAATATATATATATATATATATATATATATATATATATTAAATCTCCCAAAAGATTTTCGCATCGGTAGGGAGCGACGCCTTAAGTCAAGAGTTCCTCGTCATCGGAGCGGTCATCTTCGAGGGGAGTAGGATTCCGATTCTCCCCGTCCCCACCTTCTCCGGCAACTTCCGGTTCCAGACGGGCCTGTGCCTCCCACATCAAACAAAACAAAACGAAATAAAAATAAAATAAAGATTCAAATACGAAAAAAAAAAAAAAGAGGGAGGTGCGGTTTGCATCTCGAAAGAGAAATAGGCATATTCCTTCCCGCTTTCTGATTCCGTTCCAGAGAACCGCAAAGATGCCTCGCCCCCTGGCGGTCTCCATCACAGGTCTCCCCGAAAGTCAAGCCCTCCTCCAGCCCCCTTCACCTTCCCCCTTCTCCCCCGCTCCTCTCCCCATCGTCACCAGCAGCAGCAGCAGCAGCAGCAGCTCCTCCTCCTCCTCCCTCCTCCTCCGCCCTCCGCCCTCCGCCGCCGCCGCATGACCTGGCCGCAGGCCGCGCCGCCGCCGGATCCCGCCGCGATGGAGCTCCTGACGCCCTGCCAGCACCCACACGACCTCTCCAGGGACCGCCTCACCCTGCTCGTCGCCGGATAGCCTCCGTCGCGCGCTGGAGCAGTTGTCCAACACGTCCCGCTCCTCGTCGTTGGAGATGGCCGCGGCCCCGAGAGGGTGTACGTGGCGGTCGGCAAGTCGGCGGAGAAGGCGAGGCTTGATACTGTGGAGCCTGCGGCGGTTCGCCGGCGCGGAGATCTGTATCTTCCACGTTCATCAGCCTTCGCCGTTGATTCCGACTCTATGGTCGTAATTCCCGTGGTTCCCTCTTAGCTTCGGTTCTCTTCTAGTTCGCGCCGCGTGCTCGATCGCTTACTGGTCCGCAGCGTCGTGTGTTGTTTCTCAATTGAGAAAGGGAGAAGCTCGTGACCGGTCGTCTTTCCGGACATAGGTGTTTTCCTCCGGCGAGAGCAATGGTGATTTAGCTTTATTCCTCTCTAGGAGTTCAGATTCTTCCGGCAATTCATGTTTGTTGACTGACGCGAGTCGTGATTATCTCTTGTTTCGCTGGAGCTTTTAATACTTCCAGTGGCATTTGATTTTGGTCATTCCATGTTGCCGTCGAGGACAAATCGAGATCCGATATTCCCCTGCTTTTTTCCCTCAATTCTCCTGAGGAGATAACTCGCTCACGATATAATCCTCGGGATCATGTGCAGTGGGAAAATTACCTGCCAGTAGAGCTAGCGTCGAGGTGGTTGCTGCTTATAGAAGGGAGGAAAGGGAGCAGACAGACAAGCTCTTGCAACAGTACTTGGCCATCTGCTCTACTACTTCTGAGGTGCGTGTATATGCCCATCGCTGCCATGCTGTGCCACTGCCAAATCTTCATATTGATTGTGTTAACCTCTTATCATACGGAACGATGACTGTCCTTGAATATATGTGAATTCGGAATCGATTCGTCCGCTTGTCTACTTACTGGATTGTAGAGCTTTCACCCGTGGGAGGTTTTTCCTTCTCTGAATTGCAAATGTGTTGCGACTACATCCTTTTATTTGTGCGGTGCCAACACGTAATCCTCATTACCAATCCGTTGACTACCCTATATTTTTTCGACTTAAGTGATTGAACAACCATTTAATTTCAGCAATCTAATTAAATGGCCATGCCTCCTGACCAGTACCACAACTCTGGCAGGAACTCACGGTTTTTGTTGCCACGCATCTTAGATTGTCATCTGATTAGTTGTGATCTTGCGAGCTTTCTTATGGAGATCATTCTTATTGATCAATCTAAGTCCTGGCAACCACGTATGATTTTTCTGGCCACAATCAAAGCTCACATTTCTTCATTTGATTGGGTTGCCTGATTTCAGTATATGAGGGTATTTCCTTTATCACTGATTGCCCAGGAGTAATCTTTTGGACTTGTAGATTTGGAGAAGCTAGAAAGTTAAGGGGCATCTTTATTGGTTATCAATGGTGTGTTTAATTGTTTGATGGGATATTGCAGCTTCAGCCATTTACGATATGTTTTCTTTATGTAAATCTAGCAAAACATCCAGTTTGAACATGAGGTATCTGAGAGCCTGAAGAAATATGGAGCTTTATAATTTAAGTTGAAATTTCTTCACTTGAAAAACTGGCATGAATTTCTTTTAGCACCCTAAATTGCATGGAGCCATTATAAATTCATTTTGAGAGGGGCCATAGAGATGGTAGCACTATAAAAGGTTAGGTTATATGTAGGTGCAGTGGATCCCTCTTCACCTTATCGTAGGAACAATGTCAATCTGCTTGCAGGCTATTCATGTCTTGTTATATGTGAGCTAATTGAACTTTGTCGAGTCAGAAATATAGTTCCACTATTTAAATTCTCCAGATTAGTCAAGCTTTCTTTTTCTTATGAGCAGAAGATTTTTTGCAATATTGAAACCCAAGTTCTTGAATTAGGTTAAGTTCTCAACATGAATGACTGGCCCCCTGCCCCTTGAAAGGGTAGAAAAGCAGAAATGAAACAGAAATTCTCTGTTCCTCATCTTCAAAGTTCTCAAGTTATTTAAATTAAAGTTGTGGCCTCCACTTTGTGGCCTGAGTATATTTGGAGTTAATGGTGATGTGTATCTTTCATGATGCTTGCCTCCTGTATAGGCGTAGATGATTGTTGAAGTAGGTTAAGTTCTTGACATGAATGACTGGCTCCCTGCCCCGCACTTGAAAGGGTAGAAAAGCAGAAATGAAACAGAAATTCTCTGTTCCCCATCTTCAAAGTTCTCAAGTTATTTAAATTAAAGTTGTGGCCTTCCACTTTGTGGCCTAAGTATATTTGGACTTAATGGCGATGTGTATCTTTCATGTTGCTTGCCTCCTGTATAGGCGTAGACGATTGTTGAAGTAGGTGTTAATTATCTACGTAAATGAAGTGAAATTCTCGAGTTTTCTATTTTCTTTTACTAAACTAATGTAAATTGTCATGTCCTTTTTAGTAAGAGCCACTGTTCTCAGCACTGAAGCAGGGCAGGTCCAAAAGGGCATTGTTGAGATGGTTATCAAATATGGCATTAGGAGGCTTGTTATGGGGGCTGTGCCTGAAAAGTAAGTGGTCCCTTAAAACATAGCAAATTCAGTTGTTATTTCTTGTTTAAGTGATATATCTGAAGAGTTTATGGAGTTTTGTCGTGTCCTTATCAAATCTTTTGCTAGACGACCATGCTTAGTTTCCATATGAACCAAAGCGACGCAAAGTCTGTCAGAAGAGTGGTGCGTAGTCTGTTGTGCACACTGTTGCTTGGATTGATTGGTCGTTCCTCTAGACAAGGATCATCAATAGTGAGATGAGATGCATGTTCTTAGAACCATATATTCCTCCTCAGCTCTCAAAAGATGGTGGTGACCTTAATTGACAGGCATTGTATGATGTGCTTTCTGTTGTGAGTTGAGAACTTGACTACTTGATAGTGATAAATGTGCCAATTGTTTATCCTAATCTCCTACCTCCTACATTGTTTGTATGCAGTTGTATTAAGGTGAAAAGAGCTCCAGCAAAGCAAATTATGCAAAAAATGCACCGGGTTTCTGTGAGATATCATTCGTCAACAAGGGTAGACGCATATGGACTAGAGATGCCAATGGAGGCCCCGTTCCCTTGGACTCATTAAGTCAACCACAAACATCTGCAAGAGTAATAAGTTGTGAACCATCGCAAGAAAGTTCGAGACTGTCAGTATTGATCATCCCAGAAAGTCGTTGGTCCACATCTAGTTCAAGTGGTAGTTGCAGCAAGGTTATAGACTGGCTTCATGATGAATCAGTTTCTCCACGAGAGGCTTTAACTAGTTCTCCCAGCAGATCCCGACATTCTGGCAGTTTATTTAGTTCTAAAAGTACTAGTGGTTGCTCTGGACGTATCCATTCTGAAATAAGGGTTTCTTTAGATTCTGATGCTGAGAATTCAATTTCATGAATTGCAAGCTGAGACAATGAAGGAGGCAGCACTGAGTCAATGAAGCTT